>NC_133389.1:154036456-154339487 GCF_047511655.1 Castor canadensis | reverse complement strand
CTTCATGTATTTCATCCAAACTATATTGAAAAGAACTGAATGAGAAAGAAGATTTGAAAATATAGCTATCTAATAAGCCAAACATCAAATAAGATGCAAAAATGTTATGTAGTGCCACACTTCTCTTAAATTTTTTCTTTGTTTCTGAAAGTATAGGTTTTTCATAAATATAATTTTATCTTATAATGGACTTGTTTTATTTTTTCACAAAACTATTTATTTTTATAAACTTTTTATTAGTATGTACTCATAATATAGAGGGAGATTCATAGTGACAATTCTGATTAGACTTATACAAGAGGTTTCTTTTTTTTTTGCAGTGCTGGAGTTTGAACTCAGTGCCTTCACCTTGAGCCACTCCACCAGCCCTTTTTTGTGATGAGTATTTTCAAGATAGGATCTCATGAATCTTTTTCCTGGGTTGGCTTGGAACCTCAATCCTCCTGATCTCTGCTTCCTGAGTAGCTAGGATTACAGGTGTGAGAGGTTTCTTAGTTCTGTTTCACATAGGTATATGAAGTCCATCTACCATTACCATCACCTTAATCTCCTTCATTCACCCTCCCCCCTCCCAGTAGTACCCCCACACACACACTGTACCTATTTTACAGTCCTGTTTTTTGTTATTAATATTTAAGTTGATGTTCCAAGGGGTTTCTCAATGTATGCCTATTGTGGGTATACTTTACTATGGTCCATTCAACCCCTTCCATTACTCTCTCTTACCCCTTTACCTCCCACTCCCCATTTTTCAACAGCTTTCAATACACATTCTTATATCCTCTACCTTCACATCTTATGTTATGCAACATTACTGATACTCTATCATTTTCTTTTACTTTCCCTCATTCCCCAAGTTCCATAGGGTAGTTCCACTATTATAATGGACTTTTTTAAATCAACAATATATGTTTTTAATATCTCAGTTTCAATTTCTAATATTGGAAATGTAAATGGATATACTAAACACAAAAAACTCTTTTAGGTCCTCCAAAATATGACTGAAAAGGAATGTTAGGACCAATAGACAAAGAATTACTGCAATGCTTCTATTTCCTTTTTCTCTGCCACATGACACACTTCTTCCATTTATCTAAAGTTTATTCATTTCCTACATTTAACCATTCCAGCCAAATGAGCTCTCTCCCTTCTGGATGCCCAGAGAACTCATCTGGCACTGGTTGTTGCTGTCTTGTCAGCAAATATACAGATATCTTCCACTAGATGGTGAAGCTCTGAAGGAAACAGACTGCTGTATGTAGCACATAACAGGTGCTCAAAACATCCTACCAGCCAACTCTATAGATTACTTAATTCTAGACAAATAGAAATGTAATTTATACAAGCCATCAGGCTTTAATCGATGTTTGATGAAGCAGCTCACACAAGACATGGGATACAAGTTCAAAAGGGTCACCTGAAGAGGCAGGTGAAAACAAGGGCACAGATACCAAAATCCTTAATAGATGCATATAAGTGATATCAGGCCATAAGACCTTAAATTCTCACTAAAACAGAAAGCAGATTATCTGTGGGCAACTTTGAAGCAATAAAAAATTAAAGAACAAAGAAATTAACATAAAGGAAAGGCAATGAAGAAATCAAAAGAATTCCCTAATGTCTGTTATTGGAAAAGCAAGGAAAAAATTCATTAAGTAAAAGAGCAATTGTTATAGGCTGAACTACGTCCTCCTCTTAAAGGGATAGGTTGAGATTCCAAGCCCTTGTACCAGTGATTGTGGCTCTTATTTAGATATAATCAAGTTAAAATATGGTCACTGGGAGATGGCCTTAATCCAGCATGACTGGTGTCCTTTTAAGTAGAGGAGAACAGACAGAGATAAACCAAGAGAATACAGAGGCAAAGATTGGAGTGATCTGCCCCAAGATAAGGAATAGCTGGAGCTCCTGAAGCTGGAAGAGACAAGAAAGAATCCTTGCCTTGAGGTTTTGAAGAGAGTGTGGGAAGGAGTGTGACCCTGCTAACACTTTGATTTTGGACCTGGAGCCTCCAGAACTGTATGAAAATAAATGTCTCTTGTTTTAAGGCACCCACTTTGCTGTACTGTATAATAACACCCTATGAAACTAATACAGTAATAGAATGTGGGTCTCTCACTGTCCATAGGCACATTTCCAAGTGGTCCTTCCTTACCCCTAGACAAAAGTATAACAAAGGAGAGAAAAATCTGAAATGCAAATTTAGTTACAGTAATCCCCACCACATATTTTTATCAGAAATTTCTGAACTGCAGTTAGGCTTTTTAAGGTTCTAGGGAAATGTTTCTGATCAAATACTGCTGTCAAAACTCAAGCCCACTGAATCTCTATAAATGTGCCTATGAATACAGAGACAAGGATTGTTTATCCAGCCCACATTTCCTTAATTCTTTGCTACAAAAGGAAGCAATCCAGACCTAATATTTAAAGTTACCAATACTATTACTATGTCACAAAAGAAAAATGAGATGAGAAGTAGAACTCAGTTTCTCCACGATTTTATCAAGCCACAGGGACTTCTGGTCTAAGAGGACTCTTAGTCCAGGTGCTAGACATTTACAAGTCTTAAAATTCAAATCCTAACTCTGTTATATATATAAAGGTTCTTGGCAATATAATCCACAGAGATATTCATTTAGACATATAATATAGGCTTCATTTTAGGAATTAAATTCCAGCCTCACATTTAGAAGTATGGGCTTTTAAGAGTCACCTGATCTGACCCATTCAATGTCCCTAAATATCAGGTACTGGTTTTCTAACTATGGGTCCTAATTCATTCAGTATGCCCCAGGTACTTTTTTTTAAGTAAAACAAAATAGAATAAAAAAATCACAGAGCATCATTCATGAGGGTAAGTTCTCTTTCATGCAACTTTTGTCTCAGTTATATGTAGGTATGTGCTATGGGTACTAGGTCTTAAAGGAAAACATTATTTCTTACTGTGTTTTTTCAGTAAAACTTTGGCAGCAAACAGATGGCTTACTCAAACTAGGCTTTTAGGAGTTTAATAAAGAAATCAGCTCTAAATGTTTGCAAGGTTATAGGAAATCATCAAAGAATAGTGCTCATAACAGTGGACAGCCCTTCCCATAGTCTAGGACCCAAGAAACCAGGTGAAGGAGTGATGCTAAGACAGAGGAAACAGACTGTGGATGGGCTACTTGACATGAGATATGGCCTTTAATAAATGGGTGCAGCAGCAAGCCCCCAGTAACCTGGCAAGGAGGATGTCACCTGCCTTGTGTTCTCTTGCTGCTACCTCCTCAATGGCTGATCGTAACTAAAAGCCAGAGTCCATGCTGCCCAGCCTCTTGGGTCACAGAGGAGACTGAAGGATACATCTAGAGGGGCAAACAGGATTTCTAGCCTATTTTTGTGACTAACAAAACAAGTCTAAAAGCCAACAAAACAGTTTACACATTAACTTTGTCTAACAACTTTTATTTCTGGACATTCTTTTTTATCTGCACTCTTTTTTTTTAGCAGCACTGGGGTTTGAACTCAGGGCCTCATACTTGCTAGGCAGGTGCTCTACCACTTGAACCACTCCACCAGCCCTCAAATATCATTCTTGAATCAAGGCTTTAATACAATGCCAAACAACCAATTCAAACAACAATTCATGGCTTGTGATCTGAGCCAGGCCCTCACAGTCCTCATAAACTCTCTTATCTGTCCTCAGCCTGACCTCTCCCTACCTTGTGTGCTCTTTAAGTACACAGACTATAGTAAGTAAGACATAGTAAAGCATAGTTTTACTGTGCCCCTTATCGCGTTAGCTAGAATACAGATGCATTCATGGAAATGTCCATTCAATAGTAAATATAAATCTTAGACTATGTCCTCTCCCCCAATTCCATCAACACTGCTCTGAACACATGCACTCAACCCCAAGCCTGATTACTTTGTCCTCCTGAGCCTCAAAGCTCATTTCTTCTTATGCTTCAATACATCAAAGCTCCACTCCCACAGCAGGACTTGAGCCAGTCCTACACTTCATGTCTCAGCATCCTCCATCTCCATTTCCAGAGTAATCAATACAAAAAGGCAAATCAAACAAGATTACAGTCTTACACAGAATTTCTCCTTTACTCCTCAAGGTCTTTAGCTACTCATAAGGAAGGCCTCTTGGCTTTGACCCTGCCTCATTCCTTACTTCTCCCTCCCACAATCATTCTTGGGAAACTTTTTATAACACTATCTTCTCTTTTGCTTATCCTTTCCAAAATAAACAAACAAAAAACCCACCTTCAGAGAAAGACAGGCTATACACCACCCCCTCCGTGTTTTACTGCCTTGGCAAGTGTCTAAGTATCCATTCATCCTTCAAAACTCTGCCCAGGCACAGCTCCCAGAGTGAAACCTGCCCAACTCCTCACTTTCCTTGCCCAGAACAAAGCTCTCTCTACTCACCACTCTTCCATCACTGCACAGTTACACTGCACAGGCTGCCCTTGCTGTCGACAGTATGCCATGGACAAATACTGTGTGTGATACTGTGCCTTTTATTAGCCTACATGCCCAGCAGAATACACCACTCTTGACCCAAAGTTACTCTCTAAATCTCCCAAGAGACCAAAGTGACTTTTAGATTGCTACAGGAAATTGAGGCAAAGCAGAGCCTACTTGAGATCTGATGGAAAGGTCATGGAAAATTTATGTGATACACATAGGATTAAGAGAATGCAGTTATTTCTCGTTCCCTTTTTTGGGAGGGGGCAGTATTGAGGTTGAACTCAGGGCTTTGTGCTTGATGAACAGGCATTTTATTGCTTTAGTAATGCCTCTAGCCCTTTTTGCTTTGGCTATTTTTGAATTAGGGTCTTGCTTTTTGCCAAGGCTGGACTGAACCACAATTTTCCTATTTATGCTTTCTGCAATAGCTGGGATGACAGGCATATGGGATCATACCCAGCTTTTTCTGTGGAGATGTGTCTCTCAGACTTTTTGCTTAGGCTGACTCAAACACTATCCTCCCAGTTGCTGCCTCCCAAGTAGCTAGAATTGCAGACATAAGCCACCAGTGCTTGACTATTCCCCTTCATTCTAAAGGAAGGTATCCCACTACCTCTATGCCCCAAGCCGCCTTCCATCTTTGCATAGAGGTCACTATTTCTAGGGTTCATGCTTCTTGAAAAAGAATAATTCAAAAACTTATCCTATGTATCCATTAAAAAAGTATCAGAAGTCTATGCCTGGAACATCCCATAAGACCTTAATTTCTGCCCCTAATGAGGCAATGAAATGGATCTCATCATTTTCTGTGTCAGTATGGTTCCCTGCTCTTATTAATAGATTAGCTAAGAGTTGAGATGATGTTTCTGTCATTTGCTTCTATACCAAGTTGGCCCTAACACCTAACTCTTCTAAGGCCCAGGATCACCCAGAAAGTTTAATAATCTCATCTTGAGGCAGAGGACAGGGCCAATGTAGGCCACAGTTATCTAGACAGCACTTGGCATTGCATCTGATAGAGACCAAATTGATAGTAAAACATTTTTAACCACAATGCCTCTTGATATCCTGCAATCACATTGCATTGGAATCCAAAATGAGAGTCATGCAATCAAAAGAACCATTGAGCCCAACAACAGGAGGCAGACCTAATTTTAACAGCCCTAAGACACAGATACCATGCCTGTCAAAAATAAACCATCAAATTTGAGATAATCCAACATCACTTTTAAAAGCAACATGAAATTAATGGATACAATACTGAAAATCAAACATTGCTCAAATATAAGACTGCTTTGCATAAATCTTCAAGAAGCAAAATCATCATGATGTTGCTTCATTGAAAATCAGAAGTACAGTGCACTCAGTCTCAAAAATCTGAGAAGTGAGTCAACCTGTCAGAATTTGAAGCTGTTATTTAAGACAATCAGTGTGGCAGATATAATGGACCGCTAAACTACTGCCTACAGCAAATGTGGATATGATGAGGCTTTTGAAGATAATCAAGAGAAAAGTTGCATTTAGACTTTAAAAAAAAATTACCACACAGAACAATTTCAAACTTATAAACACTGCACTGACTACCAGGTCATTCTCACTGTTAAAGAAAGAAATGTAAAGTTGACATAATTCAGCAAGTATCTTTGGTATCCACACTGTGTATCAGGTACTATGCTAAAAGCAGGGACAGGAAAACAAACAAGACATACAATCCCTGTTCTGGACTGGTTGACAGTATAGTGAGGGAGACAAAATGATTGCAGTATGTGGCCTGTCTAGTTATTCAACTATATCAAGGTAGACTACTTTTCCAAGCCCAGTATACTCAGAAGGGGCACATGTTAGTCACCAGTAAAATTCTGGCCACTTCTACGCCAGACCCTAAACTTCCTAAACACACACCCTGTGTTTGACAGTCAGCATAAGGCAGAGGATCTGTGGAAAACTCTGAGGCTAATGGGAACTACAAGCAGGTGACTGTGTGGACCAGAGTCCACCCCCTTCTACCTAGGAAGAGAATCTCTTGCCACTGAGATTTGCAGGTTGCCTATTACTTAGCAGATCCTGACTAATAAAATACAAAATGGAAGATGTGATTTATAAAACTAAAACACAAAGCAGGGGAGCTATAGGAACAGAAACATGAGGCCCCTGAGTCATAGACAAGGACAAATGGAAGAAGAGGTCCTAGAGAAAAGGAGGCTGGAGACTCACCCCAAAGAATGGACATAACTTATCAAGGATGGGGGAAATCTTAAACAAATACTTAACTAAATATAGGAACTTAAAAGAGATAGAAGCATAAAGATGTGACTGGACAAGTAAGCAAAGTTTGGGTTTTCGCCTAAAAGCGATGAGAACCACTTAAGTATCTCCAGCAATATTGCTGACATCATTAGATTTGTACTGCAGAGTTCTCACTGGAGAATGGTTTGGAGGGTTGGGGAGGTAGTAGAAACAAAGAGGCCAATTAAGAATCTGTTGCAATTCTCTACTAAAGAAATGAGACATCCTATGGTTTGGGGGTAGAAAGGAGGAAGCAAATCCAAGTGATTTCACTTCAAAGCATGAAATGAATTTTGTAACTAATCTGACATGTGGTAGAGGATGAGGGAGGAAAAGCCATCACAGAGTGAAGAATTTCCAGGTTTCTATGCTAGAGAACCAGGTGAATGATGGCACAGAGTATTATAGAGCAGCAAGCTACAAGAAAATGGAGGTGAGCAGATTCACAGAAAATATATTGAGCTTATACCATGAGTGGGTTGTGAAACCCAAAGGCAGGCAGATGCTGGCACCTAGAGCAAGCTCCAGGCTAAAGGTGTATATTTGGGGGCAGGTAAAGTTATGGCATGGATAAGATTGAGAACAAAGCCAGCACCCCAATTCACCAGTACACAAGGAGGTGGTATGTGGGGCATCTGTGAAAACTAAAGAAGGCTGTATAAATCTTGACACACTCATGTAAAGAGTTTTTAACGGTACAGCATGATCAAAAACAAGAACTAAAATGTAACTAGGAGGCATTTCAGCCACCTGATCTTGATAATCTTGTTAAGAATAATTTGGCTGGCATAATTAGCAACACCACTAACAACAGGTGTTGGTGAGGATGGGTGGTGGGAAGGAACCCTCTTACACTGCTGGTGGGAATGTAGACTAGTACAACCACTCTGGAAAAAAATTTGGAGGCTACTCAAAAAGCTAAACATTGATCTACCATTTGATCCAGCAATACCACTCTTGGGGATATACCCAAAAGACACAGGTTACTCCAGAGGCACCTGCACACCCATGTTTATTGCAGCACTATTCACAATAGCCAAGTTATGGAAACACCCAAGATGCCCCACCACTGACGAATGGATTAAGAAAATGTGGTATCTATACACAATGGAATTTTATGCAGCCATGAAGAAGAACAAAATGTTATCATTCGCTGGTAAATGGATGGAACTGGAGAACATCATTCTGAGTGAGGTTAGCCTGGCCCAAAAGACCAAAAATCGTATGTTCTCCCTCATATGCAGACATTAGATCAAGGGCAAACACAACAAGGGGATTGGACTTTGATCACATGATAAAGCGAGAGCACACAAGGAAGGTATCAGGATAGGTAAGACACACAAAAAACTAGATAGCATTTGTTGCCCTCAACACAGAGAAACTAAAGCAGATACTTTAAAGCAACTGAGGCCAATAGGAGAAGGGGACCAGGAACTAGAGAAAAGGTTAGTTCAAGAAGAATTAACTTAGAAGGTAACATAATTGCACAGGAAATCAATGCAAGTCAACTCCCTGTATAGCTATCCTTATCTCAACCAGCAAAAACCCTTGGTCCTTCCTATTATTGCTTATACTCTCTCTTCAACAAAATTAGAGATAAGGGCAAAATAGTTTCTGCTGGGTAGCGAGGGGTAAGGGCGTATAAGGGAGGGAGTGGGTGGTGGGGGGAGGGAGCGGATGGGGGGGAAGGGAGTGGGCGGGAGAAGAGGGGAGAAATTACCCAAACATTGTATGCACATATGAATAAAAAAAATTTTTTTTAAAGACAATTTATTTAGAAATAAGACAAGGCTGACATTGATAATTAAAGCAATTTGCAAATGCTTGTATTGATTAGTGTACTTTAATAAAAATATTTTACTTGGAAAAAAATAAATAAAAATAAAAAATAAAAAGAAGAATTTGGCTGGGATTGTTAAAACCCAGGTAACAAAGTGGGTGATGAAGCCTTCTCAAAAATTTTATCAAATTTATCTAATTTTTTGAAAGTCCTCCCCCCACCTTTAAGCTCATACAAATATTTTAGACTTACCAAATTGAATAAAGTGAATATACTTATAATTATACTGATAACTACACTAGGAAAGCATGAAAATCCCTTAGGGCAGTACCCAAGGGCTATCACAATCTGGCCCAAGTTAGTCTGGGTGCCATCTCTCCCTGGGCTTCCCTCAACTTTTCACAACTCCATCAACCACTTTGGTCCCCCCACCCAAACGCCTTATCCCATTTCCTCCTGCGAAGTCCATCATCCTTCCAAACAACTTCCACATCTTCCCTTTTAAAGGGCATTCCTTGTCTGCCTTGCATCTCAACACACACACCATTGAAGCAAACCTGGGTACAAAACTCATCGAAATAAGAGACAGTGACAGTCCTGTCAGCATACTGTGTGACAAGAGTCCAGTGAACTGTTTCCTGGCATTCAGCCCCTTGTGGAATCCTTTCCATTGAATCTAAGCTGGGCCTGTGACTTAACTAATGGAATGTGGCAGCAAATATATCCCAGTTGCAGATCTACGCTTCCATTTTTTATACTCTTTGGAGCCCTAGGCTGCCATATAAGGAGTCCAGACATTTTGTTGGAGAGATCATAAGGAGAAACCATCTGAAGAGGATCAGCTCCTGAAACTGATTACATAAAACCAAGGAACCTAGCTGGCAGCAAAAACCATTTAAATAATCCCTAGCAAGCCAATGTAGTCATCTGCCAGCTAGTCATTACTGAGACATCAGCCACATGGGTAAGACACAATCCTGAACATTCCAAATCTACACAGCATCACACTGAGCCTTCCCATGTGATTGGTCCAAATTTGTGGCTTACACAACCATGCTTTGGAATATTTTTTTTTGCGTTGGAGAAGCTGGTAGTGCAGCAAGAGATGGTAATAGACACAGGGTAAAAGAACTACTTTTTTAAAAAAGAATTTTTTCAATAGCCTGCAATATACCTGTCACTCTTCTAGGAGACAGAGATTCAGCAATGAACTAAATGGACAAAGATATCTACCTTTATTGAACTTAATATTCTATTATGAGGAGATCTTAAATATAGTTAAAATAAATATCAGGTAGGAAGGGATGGGTTCTGTGTATAGAACTAAAGGAAGGAAGAACAATAAAGAGAACGATCAGAGGATTTATAATTAAAAATAGCACAGTCAGGAAGGCTTCCAGAAGAAAACAACCATTTAAGATAGAAAAAAAAAATTAAGGCAAGCAAACAGGTTAATAAATGGGAGAAAGCATTTCAGGCAGAGGAAACAGAACATGAGATGAGAGTCTGTCTGGAATGTTTGATAACACGCCAAGACATCAGTGTGGCTGGAGCAGAGTAAGAGACGAGTGGTAGAGAATGAGGTTGGAGAGGTAAGAGATTATGTCATGGTCGCCAAGAACATCCAGGTTCAATAATTCCCTACAAGGACTCAGAGTCAGCATATCCTCAGACTGATGATTATGATTTACTAGTGAAAGGACACAAGCAAAGTTAGCCAAAGAAAACAGCTTATAGTGTGAAGTAAGGAGGAAACCAGGAGCAAGATTCCAAAAAGATTCCAAAGATTTTCTCCCAAAGGACAGGATGTGCTTAATTCCCCCAGCAATGAATTGTGACAACACATATGAAATGCTGCCTACTGGGGAAGTTTGTTAGACTCAGCACCCAAGGCTTCGTTGGAGACTGGTCATGAAGTCACCCTCTGCTTAACATGTATGAAAATTCCAACACACCTACCCCTGAAAAAGAGCAGGTATTCATCATAAGCCACGTGTTTTGCATAAATGATTTTAGTCCGGTGAGCCATTCTTATTGGGAAATGATAGAATCCCATCACAAACCTAAGTGCTGGATGCCAGCCAATGGCCAGCTTTATGAGCAGGCCTTTCTAAAAGACAGCAGTTTCCGGCCTGCTGTGCTAACTTTTTCTGTACCTTATAAGCCATCTGAGAGTAATGGGAGCCAGAGGATCTTTAGAAGAGTGATATGACCTGGTTTAAATTCTAAGCCATCAACCTAGCTTAAGCGTTAAGAAGGGCGTTATAGTGGGGCAGAAATAGGGAAAATAAAAGATAAAAATAAGACCCAGTCTGCTAACAGGAAAGGTGGAGAGATAATTAGACTCTGAATAAGTGGTGAGGGCAGAATCAACAGGACTTGCAGATTGACCGTTTTTTGTGGATTCTAAGAGGAAAGTAGCTGTTAAGGGTGATAACAGGGATTTCTGGCTGGAATAACTGGGAGGAGGGTGTAGCTCTTTAATGACATGGTTAGACTGTAGGAAATGGAGATGGAGCAGGAAAACAGCAATTCAGTTTGGGCCATGCTTTCACTGTAAAATGCCTACCTGACATCCAAGTGAAAGTGTCAAGGATGCAAATGCATATGGAGTTGGGTGTTCAGGGGAGAGATGTGTGCTAGAGCCATACTACTGGAAGACATGACCAAGGGCTAAGTAAAGATAAGAGGGGGCACTCTAATGTTAAGAAGTGGAAAGGAGGGCAGAAACGAGCCAAAGAGACTAAGAACTGCCAATAAGGCAGAAAGGAATTTAGGATTACGTGGAATACAGGAGGCATGTGCTTAAAATGCTTAGGGTTTTTAATAACTGAGAAGCATCTGAAAATTGTCTAGATATTTTGTTCACTGCTTCTTTTGTACCACTGTCTGGATGGTATCTGAAACAGAGGATGTATACCCTCAGGCCATTGCGCCAAAGGTATAACTGAACCAGACCTCAATCTGCTCAACTCAGCAGTTTTTGTGTAGTGTCAAGGTGGAGGATTTCAGATTTTAAATCTTTCTCTACACCTCTGAACACCAAAGAGTAAATGAAGGTCCTCTTCTGGTGGCAAAGTTCTCATCAGAAAAGAAAAGTAACAACTATAAGAATGTCAAGCTAAAGACTGCTTGAGATCTGAGCTTTAAACAAGTGGTTTTCAAAAGCAGCTGAAAGAAAGCATCAGCAGAACAAGGGCTCTGAACCATACATGCATGCAAGCTACTGTGGCTATTTAATTTAAAGTTAATTAAAAATTAAAAATTCAGTTCCTTAGTTGCACTAGCTACATTTCAAGTATGTAATACCCTTATGCCACTAGTGACTACACTAGTACCATTCCACCATCCCAGAAAGTTCTATTGGGCTGCACTACTTTAGACTTTCTAAGCAAGGCCCACAGCTCTGAATTTTTAAGACTCCTCAGATGATTTCAACTATGAGTCCCCTCAGAAAACAGTCTCATAAAAATCTGACAACATTACCATTTGCTCAACTTCCTCAAAGGGAATCTATAACACTGAACGTCTGGAAATGAACACTTTGTTAGCTGAGCTATTTGAGCCCAACACTCCAAGCACCAAATCAGGGCTGTGGCTCCTAATCCCAGAGTGATAAACTTGGCTCAAGTGAACTAAATTGGGCCAAAGTCCAGTCAGCAAATCATATGTGTGGGTCAGTGGATTATACACAGGGTGGGAGGAGAAGGAGAGGAGGGAGGGAAGGAGGGGAGGGAGAGAGAGAGAGAGAGAAAAAGAGAGGGAGAGACAGAAGAGAGAGGAGACCAGAGGCACAAACAAATGTCTGCCAGCAGCCTGGGGCAAATAGAAACACTCCATTAAATGGGCCATAAGAAAGGAAATAAGAACAGAATAAAAAGTTAAGCACAACAATAGCAACTTACCTTCACTGGTGGTTAGGGTATAATGGAGACTGGAGCATTAATAATTCCTTCTAAAGAGAACAGAGGGTCTTAGCTCTAACTGGTAGACGCTATGTAGAAAGTAAAGCACAAGACCATCAGAATTCTCATTGTTTTGCCCAAAATAAGACAGAACTATAGATTTTCACATAAAAAATCTCAAAATCTTTACACAGTAAGTAAAAGATATAACACCAAGAAAACCTAAAAAAATATGTCTGTAGGTCACAGAAACTCCCCAACCCTCTTAGTTTACAAACAACTTAGTTTACTACAACTTGTTCAGGGCAAGTAGCAGAACCAAACCAAATCAGAGCATGCATCTTGCTGGTGATTTAGTTTTTATCCTGCTGATGCAAAAGCATCTAGTCTACACATCAGGAGAGCAGAGGATTAAAGCACTCAAGGAAGTCAGTCCCCAGTAAACTGAGATACATCTTAGGAACTCAGTCTGGGCCTACCTTATATATGTCTATATGAACTGTAAAATCTATTTGCAGTTAACAAGACATCAAAAGCTGAAATGTTAGAAATACAAGAGTTCTAACTACTCTCCCAGGTTAGTCCCACAATATCATGGCAGACTCTTACTACTGTACAAATTCACTTAGATCTCTATGTTACAATCAGTTGTTACTCTTCTCAAACTCTTCCCATGTCTAAGAAGCTGGCCCCCCCTGGCAAAACAAAGAAATTCTTTAAGATATCTAAAGACAGAAAGGATTAACTTTAGAAACTTTACCAAAGATTTCTTGGTTTAAAAATAAAAGGTGTGCTCATATATACAGTCAGATCTAATATGCCAGATATTAAAATTCCAGCATGCCCCATGTTTCATGAATTTATTATCTCATTCAACCTCAGGACACATCACACACCCTCATTACTAGACGCATCTTCCTTTATTCACTTGAACTTGAGTTTAAGCACATCTATTTATGTTCAATTTAATAACTTATTTGAATACCTTGTATGAGAATAATTCATTCAGGGTAAGAGTAGTGGGGAAATTACCTAATGAAAGATTGGTCTGTAGCTGTCTAAGACACAGCATCTACCATCAAAAAAGGTTAAAAATCAAATAAGTTCAGCAATACCCAAAGATTACAGGTAGATTAGTTGTTCTCAACCCTGACTGGGCATTAGAATCACCCGAAGGGTTCTTTAAAATATCTACTCCTTGGACACACTCCACATCCACTTGGTGAAAATCTTGGCAAAAGGGACTCAGGTAAAATGTTTAATGTTAAAAGTAGAGGTAATACTCAACCAGGGTTGAAAGCCCTGCAGGTTATCGTTCAATTAACCATTCACCTGTGACACTATAATTTTGATGATAAATTTAACTAATTACTCAGTGATCCCTCCATCTTGACTACTTAAGTAGACAATCATCTCCACTAACTACTTCACTAAATTGGATTTAGAGCTCAGGACACTGATAAAGCACCAGCATCCAAAGATAAGAAATCCCATAATTCTTACCCCTTAGTCAATTCACTGCCCCAGTGGAGTTCATCAAATGGTGGCAAGAACCTCAAAGTTTCAGATTTCAGAACATAATTAAAACCTTCCTAAAAGCTCCCAGGTTCTTCAGCATCTCACCTACTTCTGGCCTTATCTGATGTTGATTCAGCTGTTTCCCAGCATTCCATAAATACCAGCTTTCTGTGTATCTTCTCAGCAGGTGGTGGTTCCTTCTCCTTGCTGTGTACAAAATCTACAATGGCCTTCTTGGGCTTCACTCCTCCTCTAAACCTGAGAAATGTGAACTTCTATCCTCCATCTCGAAACATCCCTTCCTGCCAGCTAGATTATTCAGGACCCATGCAGAACACAGACATTACTTTTTCCCATTTTTCTCTGTATGTAATTATGGTAAGAAGTGTGTTTGTTTCATACTTGCTATGCAAATTTTGCAATACTTGTCTCAGAAATTAGACTTCTCCCTATTAACATAAACACCTGTATTACAAAAGGAAAAAAAAAAAGAGGAATTCTGTGGACTTTCTATGACTATATTGCAAGCTAGGGATATAGCTCAGTGGTAGAACACTTGCCTAGTACTGGGATCCATTCCCAGCATTGGGGGTAAAAATTGCAGTCTTGAGGTTGATGTAACATTGTAGTGATTAGAAAGGAAATTATCATTTTAAAACAAAGTGTAAAAGTAAGGTGGGCAAATTCCAATATACAGTAACATAGTAGGCTATGTAGTTAATGGTTGAGAGCAACAACCAAGAGATGTAGCTTCTGGATTCAAATCCAATTCCACAATTTATTAGTCATGTCCCTATCTCTTTTCCCTCAATCTGTAAAATGGAGAAATCTACCTTCTGAGGTTATTTGTGAGAGATAAGCGATATAACATATGGAATGCACCTAGCATAGTGCCTGCATGGAGTAAGCACAATACATGTCAGTTGCTGTTGGTATCTTTACTAAGTACAGGGCTTAAACTTTGCTATCCAGGGAAACAAGCTTTTAAATCTCTTTCCCTGATTTATAAACAGGGAATTGCAATTGTTTTTCAAATTGAATTTTAACATTTCTGGTCTTTCTCCATTATTTTTTAAATTCAATGTATAAAAGAGGGGAAATTGTGAGAATATTTCTTGACATTTTAGTTACATTAGGAATACTATTTATTAGTTAAGCCTTATGATCATAAAATTATTTAAAATGAAACTAGAGAAGAGGAATATTTGGGGAAGAGGAAAATATCACTTTCAACTTAAATTGAAATTTTAAAAGCCAAAAGTGAGAGGGAGGTTTTATAGGCTGCAGATGACCTTTAAATGTCACATTCACTAATATATAAATGCAAACACAGAAAAATAATAGTAAACTAATCAATACAATTACATTATGGGTTCTGTAATATAAATTATGTTTCTAGCCCAGAATATCAATAGCTTTTCAACACCTTTTAAGATCAAATTACAATGCATTAAAAATCACCTGGTTAGTTCTCTCTGTTATTTACAAGCTTGTAGTTTACTTCAATACTTGGACAACAGACCCCTATTCTAAACTTCTAAATGTACAGATTATTTTTAATGACCAGTTAAAAATAAATTTATCATCTTGGTAAACAATCCTTCAATAAGATCTATTTTAATAATTTGTCTGGAGTAACATTGTTACTGTTAACCTTCGCCTACTCTCAGAAGTTAGTGATATCAAAGATAGTTACTTGTTTAAATCTCAGTTTTTAATCGAATTACAAGCTATAAACAGCACATACTAATGTAGCAATGGAAAAAAAAACCCACATTGGGATAGATTCTCATATTGCTTTATAAGGCACTTTAAATTTTTTCCTTCCTCTACCTCGGTTCTATCAATGAAAATTCCAGCTTTAGTACTTATATTTAATATACTAATATACTTTTCACTATGGTATCTTCGAATTCTTGGCTGTTCAAAACAACACATGTATCTATCCATCTTTCTGTACAGTAATTTTTACTGAAAGCATAGAAAATACAAGTATTTCTTAAATCTCTCAACTGTATTCTTACTTTGGATAACCTGTATGATTTTAAAAGAAATTTAAAAATTACATTTTTCCATCATGAGATTGGCCAATTCCCTATTTCTACAATCCCATAGTAAATATTAAGAGAACCACTGAACTCTAAAACAAGAGTTTATGACTGGCCCTGTTTGAAAAGGATTTTGGGCATACAAATGTTCTATGTAAGAATGCAAAAAATAAAAAGATGGTTTTCAAAGTGTTCGTTTAAAGATTCCATTGGGGAAGACACAGAGTCCCCGTATATTACCCAAACACGACCTGTCAATGACTAGTGTCCTGCGAGACTTTCTGAACAACTACTGCATATTCCTTTCAAAAAACTGTCACTCGATTTTTACTTGTTCCTAACTTCATGTGACGGAGCTGGGGACATCTGTCTCATTTCAATAGTCATCCAAAACCTGACCCTATCCACATATACTAATTCTGCACAGAATAACTGGCATCAAACTCAAAACACCCTAAATGTGGAGTGGTTGGTGTCAGCAAACAGCATCCTCCCAGCCAGTTCCTGCCAAAGTAAGTCACTGAGATAAGTCAGTTCATGAGGCTGAAAACTCCAAAGGCCCTAGAAGTTATAACTTCTTGTTATAACTTATTATTTGCACCAATCAACTGTCTCACTCCAAGGAACTTAAGTGGGGCGGGACTTAAGGGCCAAAATTCACACTTCAGAAGTACATCCCCTGCAAATAAGTTCTAAACCGTTGCTTCTCAAACTTCATTGGCACTCTACCCACCTGAGGAATCTTGATAAAGAGCGGATTAAGTGATTGGATTTAGGCCCCAAGTGAGACCAATGCTGCCAATTCCACTCACGACTCTTTGAATGGCAAGGCCCCCAAGTGCCCAAAGACACCTGGATCACTTATATTGGCACCTCTTTTAAAAAGTTAGGGCCACAGGTAATGCCCGATAGTCGCTTGGGTGTTCGGCATCCTCTCCACAGCGCCAGTGGGTCCCCGGGGCACCTGGCAGGTGCACTGCCTCGGGCCTGGCGCGAAGCCCGCCCTGCGGCCGCGCCCCCCTTCCTCGCCCCGCCTGCGCCCCGCCGCGCGGCGCTCACCTTCTCCCGGGTCTTCAGGTACCGCTGCAGCGCCTGCTGGGTGAGCTCCCGCACGCGCAGCTGACCCTCCTTACAGGGCACCACGATGCCCGTCCTGCCGAAGCACACGGTCACTTTCATCCTGCCCCTGGCTACCACGCCGGGCCCCACCGAACAGGTGCCTGGCTCCGCGGCGCCGTCCCCACTCTAGGGGGGCGCCCAGCGCTGGCGGGCCCGGAGACGCGAGGCGCCTTTCCTTGGCGCCTCCTCAGGGCCGGGGGCTCGCGACAGCGCCCCCGGCACCGGGCGTGCGGCCGAGGTCGGCGGATGGGCGGCCGACGGTGGGCAGGAGCTGCAGCGGGAAGGGCCACCTCCCAGGTGGCGAGCGCCGGGGCGCGGCGACTCTCGGCCCGCTCCCAGCTCCGTCTCGGCTGCCAAAACGAACAGCCGACTGCTCCACGCCCGCCGAAGTGAAAGTGAGGCCCGGGCTGGCCCTGGCCCTGACGACCGTGGCAGGGCCGGCCCCAGGCCCCGGGCTGGAGTGGGCGGCGGCGGCGGCGCGCGGGGCCGGAGTTGGGAGGAAACTTTTGCGCCGCTCCCAACTCCTCCGCGCGCTGCGCTCTGGGCTCCCGCGGCCCCCGGGCCAGCCCGGGCCCTGCTCTTAAAGGGGCCGCGGCGCTCCCCGGCCCCGCCGCGCACTTGGGCGCTCTGAGCCGGGACCGTGCGGGGCGCAAACTAGAGCCCAGCCCGGGAACTTCGGTGCCCGCGCTCGGTCTCTCTTTCATTGTCTCCCTCCCGCACACGTACACGCCGAGCTCTGGGGAACTGTAATGGGACCTGGGAACTACCACCGGGGGACTGAAACCAGACCTCATCAAGCACTCTTGAGGAAATAGCTAGGAAACCTCAGAGCTACTCCCTGAAAACAGAGGAGTTGGTGCAAGAGTGGAGATGCCCGGGCGCAGGTGCCACCTAGCCACGCCCACAAAACATTCTGAGGAGCGGTGTATGACAGCAAGATCCGCCAAAGGGCCTGTTAGGAACTTGGTCTTCAGCACAGCATCGCCTCTTCCCTCTGGAGCCCTGAAAGCAGAGCTGACAGGAACTTAGGTGTGCCGGGTGGAGCCAACCATTCCCTTTATGGAGAACACTGAGTATTCCACCAAAGATCACACCCCAAATCCAAATATGATCGCATGTGTTTACACAAATCCTTTAGAAATGAGACTCCCGTGTGCATTTGACTAGGGGGAAAAAAACGTATAGTGGTCTCTTGATTTGGCAGGGGTATATCCGTCCACCAATTGAGCCCTTAAATCTGGGGTGCTGCAGGAAAATTCAACAAATACTATTTGCATCCTTCTTAGTTCTCATATAGATGATCTCCTTTTCCCACCTTTTCCATAAAGAATGGTACTTGAATTGGAGATGTAGCTCAGTAATGGAGGGCTTGCCTAGCTTAATGAGTAAGGCCCTGGGTTCCATCCCCAGCACCACAAAAATTTTAAAAATTAAATTAACAAAACATAAAATGGTATTTAGGGAGTTTAAGGGGCTGAGCAGACAATGGAGTTAATTATTTTGAAAAGATCCAGGTCTTCCCAGGTAAGTCTGTGATCTCTCCTGGTAGTATTCTTAGCAATTCAGTTCATCCAGCAAGACTCTCGGGGCTACATAGGTTTCTGTAACAAATGGTTTGCTCCTATGTCAAGACACGCTTAAATAGAACTTGAATTGCCTGGAATGGTATGACAATGCACGGGAAATTAAATTAATGGGTTTGAGAGTTTTATCCATTTTAACTCATTTATATGTTTAAGAAATATACATTGGTTGTCTTCTACTTATAGGGTCTTAAATAAGGTCAGTGACAACAAAGAAGATCAGGTAAAGCAAATCAATTTGAAGCAAATGTATATTAGACATTAGACAATACAGTTTGGTTGCAAATCCAATACAAAGTGATTTAAGTAAACCAAAGATAGAACCAATTTCCTCATAAAATCAGATCCAAAGAGCATTTCACTGGGCAAGATTGGAAGCAGGAATTCAAAGTGTCATCAGGGGCCACCTTTCCCATCTATTGTCTCTGTGTTGCTGGGCATGACCTTCATTCAAAGATGGGCTTTCTCCCAAAGGAGGCCCTTTATCATCCTTTTAGAGATGAGAAACTGAGGGCAAGTGAGGGGCTGTTAAAGAATTTGCTTAAGATCTGATTCTTAGAAAGTGGCAAAGCCTGTTTTAGAACCCAGGCGGTCTGACTGTTAAAGCCCTCAAAGTAACTGTTAGGCTTCATCTTCCATGGGAAGTATTAAATGAGTAAGTCAAACAAACAAATAAATACTAATGACATTTGTAAAAGCGTAAGCCTTTTTTTCAGTCCAGATTTAATATGGACATGTGGAATGGTACAGAGCAAAAATATTCAGCTGATGAAATGACTGTGTTGCCATCCTCCATGCTTAATGGCTTCCTTTATCTTCACAGTTGCTCCAGATGCTCTTCTGCACAGGCCATGAAAAGTTTTCTGTTCCTTCTCATACCACAAACCATCCCAGTTTAAGCCCCTCTGAATTGCTTAGAGTCCCCACTCATGACCTGGCTTTGAAAATCCCCAGGTAAACCATAAAGAATATCCAGGTTCACCCAATCCCACTCACAGGAAGACTGGAATCAGGTCTTATGGGATGCAGCAAAGGTCATGCCATTGCAAAATGAAGCTAAACATTGATGTGAACTGTGCAATCCTGTACACCATGCAGTGAACTTTTATGACCCCAAGTTAGCAATTATGAAGAGTTTAGTGTTTACATTCTGTGTTTATTAAATAGTCATGTTTAATTTGTTATTCATCCTCCTCACAGCATACATAGAAACAATCTATCATATATTAAGAAGTAATATAAAAGAACACAGTTACAACACAGTCATTCATGCCCAGAAAATTCCAAAATCAATATTTCATGCCCCATGGGACTTCCTGGGCAGAAGACAATAAATAATTTGCCTTGATTGAGTAACACGGGAGGATTCCAGGCAGGCCTGGACTCCATTTTCTTGTTTCGCTTTTTGGATAAATAAACTGCCTATGATGTGATATTTTCCCATTTATTATCTAACAGCTTAGCAAGCAGCACTATTATTAACTGCCTTGCTTTCTAGAAAGTAGAATAAAATGTCAGGTATCATTAGGTATATATTGAATAAAGAATGATAATTTTTAATCTGTAGATGAACTGTGATCCATCTGTTGCTTTGTTCTATTAAGACAAAAATACTTTTAGCTTTCAATGAATTATTTATAACAAGCACTATTTATCACTAAAATTAATTGCATTAGAGATAATGTTATTTCTAAGACCCTTGGAACAATTGGTATAATAGATAGAAATTAGTATAGATTAGTATAGTATAGACATATAATTAGTATAATAGATCATGTTCATAGCTTTTTTCAGAAAGTAGATGTCAGAATGATCTCATAAAATAAACAGAAAAATAGGTGTGATTTTTCATTCTTTTGTATTTAAAAGCAAAGGGTTTGGGTTATTGTTTAACATAGCAAGTACAGATATTCTTAAGATGTGTTTGCTTGTAAATACCCAATAGCACTCATTTATTGATGCTTCTTTATTTTGTTTTAATTATTACATTAATGATTTCCTTTTCATTTGTAATTGACATAAAATTATACACACAAAAATATTTATGGGATTCCATGTGATGCTTCAATAGGATACAATTGTGTAAGCTTAAGTCAGAGTAAGCATATCTGGCTCCTAAAACATTTACCATTTCTTTGTAGTGAAAACATTTAATATCCTTTCTTCTAGCTTTTATGAAATATTTAGTACAATATCATTATCTGTAGTTACCCTAATATGCAATAGGACATCCTATCTAACCATAACTTAGTAGCTGGTACCTGTTGACTAATCTTTTCCCATTTCTTCCTCTGCTCTACTCTGCCCAGCTTTCGGTAACCACTATTTCATTTTCAGCTTCTAAGAGATCAACTTTTTTTAGATTCAACATATGAGTGGAACCATGTAGTCCTGGCTTATTTTACTTAAGTTCTATCCTATTCATGTTATCACAAATGACAGGATTTCATACTTTTATGGCTGAATAGTATTCATACACCCACACACACACATCACATTTCTTTACCCATTCAGTTAATGGACATTTATGTTGATTCCATTTCTTGGCTATTACGAATCAGGTGCGTCTAAGAAACATGACAGTGCAGATATCTCGTCAATATACCAATTTCATTTCTTTTGGATATAAACCAGGTATGAAGCTGCTGAAAAAAAACAATAGTTTCACTTTTAATTTTTTTGAGGAATTTCCATATTGTTTTCAATAATGGCTTTGTACTAATTTGCATCCCCAGCAACAGTGTGCAAGGGCTCCCTTTTCTCCACATTCTCATCCACACATGCTAACTTTTGTGTTTCTGATGATAAGCATTCTTACTGGAGTGAGGTGATACCTCACCATGGTTTTGATTTGTATGTCCTTGATAATTAGTGATGTTGAGTACATTTTCACATACTTGTTGAATGATTTGTATGTCTTCTCTTGAGAAATGTCTGTTTAAGTCTACTGCCCATATTAGTAGGCTTTTTGTTTGCTCTTGCTGTTGAGTTTTTGAGTTCCTTATAATTTCTGGGTATTAACTCCTTGTCAGTGGTATTGCTTGCAGATATTTTCTACCATTTTGTAGGCCACAGCTTCACTCTCTTTTTTCCTTTACTGTGCAGAAGCTTCCTTATTTGATACAATACTGTTTTGTCTGTTGTTGCTTTTATTGCTTGTGCTTTTGGGGTCTTATCTTTAAAAAAAAAAAGTCCCTGTCCATTCCAATGTCTTGAAGCATTTAGCCTATATTTACTTCTAGTTTTATAGTTTCAAGTCTTAAAGTCTTTAACCTATTTTAGCTGGAGTTTGTATATGAGAGATAGCAGTCAAGTTCCATTCTTCTGCATATGTATATCAAATTTTCCCAGCACTATTTATTAAAAAGAACATCCTACCCCAGTGCATGTTCTTGGCACCTTTGTGAAAGATCAGTTGGCTATACATATGTAGCCATTGGTCTATGTGTATGTTTTCATGCCAAAACCATGCTGCTTTGATTATTACACCTTTGTAGCATATTTTGAAACTCAGATAGCATAATGCTTCCTGGTTTTGTTCAAGATTACTTAATTTTTTTTTGTGGTTTCAGATGAATTTTAGGATGTTTTTCCTACTTCTATGAAGAATGTCATTGGTATTTTAATAGAAATTGCATTGAATCGTAGATCAATTTGGGCTACATAGACATCAAAGCAACATTTACTCTTCTAAATCCATGAACACAGAATGTCTTTCCATTTTAGTATGTCTTCTTCAATTTCCTTCATCAACATTTTATAGATTTCATTGTAAAGATCTTTCCACTTCTTTGGCTAAAATTATTCTAGGTACTTTTTTTGTAGCTATTGTAAATTGGATTGCTTTCTTGATATTTTTGCCAGGTAATCTGATATTGTTTCTTTTGAAATGTATGTTGACCTTGTGTCCTCAAACTTTGCTAAATTCATTTATTATTTGTAATAGTTTTTGTCCAACCTTTGGGATTTTCTACATATAAGATAATGTGGTCTGCAAACAGTAGCAATTTGACTTCCTTCTCTCCCATTTGGATGCCCTGTATTTCTTTCTCTTGCCTGATTGCTATGGCTAGGACTTACAGTACTATGTTGAATAAAAATGGGCATCCATGTCTTGTTCATCTTAGAACACCTTTCCCCATGCAGTATGATTTAACTGTGGGATCGCTGTATTTAGCCTTTATTATGTGGAAGTATGTTCTTTCTATGCCCAATTTGTTTAGTTTTTATCATGAAGGGATTTTGAATTTTATCAAATTCTTTTTCTATGTCTACTAAGACAATTGTGTATTTTTTCTTTCATTCTATTGATGTGGTATATCACACTTATCATTTCAAGCATGTTGAACCATCCTTGTGTCACTGAAATGAATCCGGTTTGATCATGGAGAGTAATCTTTCTAATGTGTTGCTGCATTTGGTTTTAGTTAAGTGATTTATTGAATATTTCTGCATCTATATTTTTCAAAGATATTGGCCTACAGCTTTCTTGGCTCTGTTGTGTCCTTGTTTGGTTTGGGTATCAGGATAATGGCCTCATAGAATAAGTTTGGAAGAATTCCCTCTTCTTCAAGTATTTGGAACAATTTGAGAAGAATTGCTATAAATTCTTCCATAAATGTTTGGTAAAATTCAACAGTGAAAACATTGGGTCCTTTGCTTCTCTTCGATAGCAACCTTTTTATTACTGATTCAGTCTTGTTAATTTTAGTTGGTCTATTCAAGTTTCTATTTCCTCATGACTCAATGTTGATATGTTGACTGTTTCTTTGTTGACTGTTGACTGATTCTGTAGCTCTCCTCCTAGTACCAAAAGCTTTACTCTATACTCTGAGTCGGGTAACGGGAACTATGAGGTTTCTGGAAGGGCCATCTTTTTTTTTTTTTTTTTTTTTTGGTGATATTGGGGCTTGCAGGTACACTATCACTTGAACCACTCCACCAGCCCTTTTTCATGCTGGGTATTTTCAAGGTAAAGTCTCACAAAACAGGTATGAGCCACTGGTACCTGGCCTGGAAGTTCCATCTTTATGTCTATCTTATAAGATTGATAAATCTCCACAAACAATGCAACTTGACCACTCTTTTTTATACCTAGTTCTACTAGATAGACACTAATATCCCCCCTTAACTTGTTTTCTTGAAAAGAACTCAAATCATGAAATGAGTTTCTCTTTAAAAAAGCAAATTAAAATAAACAAACCAACCAAAAGAAACTGTTCTGATGTTATTGTATTGAGAACTGATTATTAGTTAGATCTTTTCCCTATTTGTGTGATCTTCTTTATGAAGCCTCTTAGGCCCCAAGAGTGCTGACCACTAGGAATAGGCCCTACTCAGGGCAGCACCAGGATCTCCCACCACTGTTTTACTGTTTTGAAAGGAGTCAATGGCAATGATCAGAGACGCTCTCCATCAAGCTAAGTTATTTGAGGAGAGCTCCTAAACTAAGGTGTGGGTACAATCAAGAAACCTACTTTTCATTCTGCTCACTTTCTCTAGGGTCCCCCTCTGCTGCTCAATTATATACCTTTGCTTGGAAAGGAAGTGAACTGGTATTCATGTCATTGAAAGGAGGTTGAGAGAGACGAGATATGGTCCTAGGTGCTTCAGTGTATAAATAGATTGTAGACATAACTAGTAGACTGGAGCCACAGAGACTTTTTTGCCACTTGCTAGCTATGTAATCTTAGGTCACTGTCACTCTCCTTCTATGTAAAATAGGATGAAGATCTAATTTTAAGGTGTAACATACATAAAGTACCCAGCACATAGTAGGCAAGATGTATTTTTCCTCGGCCTTTTATTCCATATAAAGTACTAGCATTTCTAAACACCACTTATTTTCACTGAGCTTGAAATTATGTACAATAATGTACATCATTACTGTCCTCAACAATCTCTATAGCCCATGAATAAAAAACTCCATAAAGAGGGTACCAGGATCACAGTAAAACTAATAATAAGATTTGTATTATACTTCACAATCTACTTATTATTTCATTTGATGATCAAAAACTAATCCTGGAATAATTCTCTAGTACCTGAGAATTATAAGTGTATAGAACTAAAAGGAGCCTTGAGTTTATTTGGTTCAATCTCACTTTGGAGATGAAGATATTGAGGTCTACAGAAAGCAAATGACCCAGATCATTATGGTGCACATACAAGATCCAAACTCAGGATCCAGATCCTCTGCTTTATAGTCCTGTGCTTTTATTTCTTTCTTGTCTGCTAATAATAGAGTTTAAAACAACATGTACCTGACCTTCACATTTGCTGAAACCTTCGAACTTTCATTGGGCCAGGAGATATTGACAAGGAGCTCATTCTTTTATCTATTACTGCAGTTTCAGTTTAAGCTTAAAATTCTGAACCTTTATTCTCATCACAATTACAATTCTCAAAAAGGTTTGCTGAGTGTTAAAATTGCTATTATAAAAGATGGGAAACTATGAAAGGATTTTAAGCAGGACAATGACATGCTTCATGTTTTGTGGAACGGAGAGGACCTAGGAGACGGACAAAAGCCCCAGCCTTGTTCATTCAATCTGCCATTCATTCTTTATGCAACAGTATTTATTCAACACCTGCATGAACTGAACTCAAGGTGATTATGAAGCTCAGACTCTAGTGATGAAGGCAGATAATAAGTGACTAACCAAAAGCACAAAATATTTGTAGATTATGATAATGTAAGCTATAAACAGTAAGTTGTATGATACAGAATAATGGGGAAAGAAAAAACTGTTTAGATGAATGAGAGAGAGAAAATAACTTTGTGAAGAATCCAGAGAAAAATGAGCAACAAATACAAATATCCCTAAAGCATCCTGTATTTTAGGAATTCAGATAAAGTCAGTTTATTTCCCAGAGCATTAACCAGCCACAAGAGAGAGGCAGGAAGAGAGGTTGAAGGGATTGTCTACTACAGTGGCCTCTAAAATACTAAGGCAATGTAGATGAACGGGCGGGTCAGATTAAGACATCCTCCAGAATTTAGATGGAACAAGGACAGCAAACTTTAAGGAGGAGCCAAAAAAACACTCAGTTTCTAATTCAGGCAACTAGTGAAGAAGGACACTGTCAATTAAATCTATAGAATCTTGAAAAGGAGGTAGACCTGGTGATAGTGAGGAAAGAAGAGGACTTCGCTTGGAGCATTCTAAGTTTGGTGTACCTGCAAGGGAACAAGACAAAAGTGTTTAGTCAGCTGGAAATACAAAGTTTGGAGCTCAAAGTTTGGAGCTAGGCTAAAAAGCCTAGCTATTTAGATTTAGGGGTCATATACATGAAACTAAATTTATTTGAAAAGACGAGACCATCCAAAGGTATTTAGAATGAAGAGGCAATGGACCTTAGACTAGCCTTCTGGAGAAATACAATATTTAAAAAGAGGGAGATTCCAGAAGAGTTACATATGTGTATGATGATGAATTGTTAATGACATTTAGTATTCTTCTTCTATATAAGGTATTATCATTGTCAAAGATGTGATAGGAAAGGGTGGTGCTGTCCTAGTGAATGGTACAGAACAGGAAACTGAATGGTAACAATAGAAAGCACAACCACTTGACTGAAATGGACAAGCTTCATGGAGCATGGAGGTTAGGGTTTAGGAGATTTGGGCCAAAGTAGTAAACTCTGTGATTGCTTCACATCCAGTCCTACTACTCTACTATTCCATGAATGAGAAGTGGGAAAGTGTCATATGATCCAGGGTCCAGATAGGCAAACTAAAAACACACCTTACCTCAAACACAGGGAACTGAATAAAATATATTAATTATACTGCTGATGAAGCATCCAAGAGGTCAAGCAGGATATGGGAAGGCAACTAGAGATTAGCCACAGCAGGAAGCTGCTGCTTTCTCTACAGCCAGCTGGATGTGGGAAGGAGGTAGCTAACAGAACGCAGAAGCTGGGCTGTCTGGGTCAAGCTAAAGCCATAGAAGATTTTGCTTGTCAGAAGCTGAGAACAGGGCAATGACAGAGCTGCTGTCACATCATGACTGGAAAACACAAGGGGTTTGTGTGTGTGTGTGTGTGTGTGTGTGTGTGTGAGAGAGAGAGAGAGAGAGAGAGAGAGAGAGAGAGAGAGAGAAAGAGAGAAAGGACAAATATCCTCTTTCTTCAAACTCCCATGGTTCTACCAGTGTCTACTTTCTTCTGTTACCTGAAGACAAAGTATCAGTTGGTATGGAAATACGGTTGGGAAGTATTTGGGAACAAACATAAGAACTGAACTGAAAGACCTTGCCTTGTAGTCTTTTACAGTAATTCAAAGAGATTTTAAGTCTCACTAATATTTTGAATTTAGGAAAACCACACACAATGTTTCCAATTCAGTTTGGTATATTTATAAAAATGAATATTTTACTAGTCTAAGCTAAATTCATACTTTTATGAAAAAAGTACTTCTACATTTATAACTTTCTGCTGATTGCCAAAATAACTATTAATTTTCATCATCATTTAAGAAATAAAAAAATTCGTACTCATTTAATCATCAAATTCAAATTAATCATTTTGTTTAGCTATGATTGCACAGTACTATAAGCAACAAATCCAAAAATCCTATTAATATTGAATACTGAGGCTGCCTAACTACAATAGGATTCTATTGGACAATATTTCATTTATTTTATATGCTATAATTTTACACTAATCCAGGGATTCATGATGGAAGATTTGAAAGACTGTGGTTTTAAAATTATGACTCCTTTGTATAAAATTATTCGAAAAACAATTAATACTATACCGCATGTGTACATGAATAATAATAAATGCAATTTTAATTTTAATTCTATGAAGAAAGTTGAATTAATTAGCATTTTTTCCTTCAAAAGTGTGTGCTCTTGTTAAGACACATATTTGTTACAACTTTTTTGCAATGATCTTCAAATCCCTTTTTATATAACCAGGATACAAATATAATAAGGAATATGGATAGGTTCTATGCAGACCTCAACTTGATGAATTAAACCAGACTAGCCACTGAGGAAACACTCATCCAATTGTTCAGCAAATATTTATCAAGAGACAACTAGATGTCAGGCTTTGTTTTAGAGTGTACAGTGGTTAAAAAGCAGAAGCAGTGCAGTTACTCTCCTGAAGGTTATATCCAGGACTAAGACTCCCAAAATATGACCCAGAGAGGATTTAGTACAAATTTTCATATTACTGTTGGTGGAAATTTCAAAAAACCTTCTTTTTTCCTATGTGAATGTGTCACTTCTGATATGTGATAACCAATAAGAGTTTTTGATCCACTCAGTTTCATGTATCCCTTAAAGAATTACTTAAAGAGCACCTTAACCGATAAAAGATGCCTGATAAGAATGCTTCTTATTCTATTTCTAAGTTATAATTTTCATCAAGTGTTGGAACCAAGAATGGCAATTAACAGAATGAACTCTACCCAACTCTCAACTTTGTTTTTGTTATATCCGTTTCCCCATGTGCAATGAAATCTCGCACAATTTTGTCTGAAGTGTACTAATTGCAAGAACTCTCAAAAAATCTGTTCTTCTAGCTAAAATTTTTACTCTCCTTAAGTCATAGTTAAGATGAACAATGAATTCATTCTTCTCTTCTAATGTTTTGCCTCTTTTGCTCATTTTCTCCCTCTCTGTCAGGTAAAATAAAAATTCAATCTTGAAGAAATCCATCGTTTACTTTTTCTTACCCAATTCAATGTACATCTGCATAATTAGCTAAGTTTTCAAATTACTCATTTTAGTACAATGACCTCACCCAAAACCAGTGCCTTTTAGTTTTAATGTTTGTGTCAGGTTCCTAGAGTGGATCAGATGGTCCACTTGCACTGAGTTATGTAATGCGACTTTTTTAAAATAAATTTTTATTAGGATATAGTCATTATAAGGGGGGATTCTTAGTGACAATTCTGACTAGACTTATATTGTACATTAGTTACACTGCCCCCATCATCTCTCCCCCTCAACCACCTCTCTGCCGCACTTAAACCAATTGTTTTAGTTCTATTTCATGTAGGTATATGAAGTCCATCAGCCATATACCATCACCTTAATCTCCTTCATTCACCTTCTTCTCACACAGACACTGTACCTATTTTACAGTCCTGTTTTTTGTTATTATTATTTAAATTGATGTTCAAAGTGATTTCTCAATGTATGCCCACTGTGGGTATACTTTGGCCTGTTCAGTCTCTTCCATTACTCTCCCTCACCCCTTTAACTCCCACCCCCATTTTTCAACAGTTTTCAGTACACATCCTTTTATCCTCTACCTTCACATTTCATGTTTACAGTATTACTGATGAGACTTTAATAAAGAAACCACTTACAGGTGTAGGCAACTTTAGGCAACCCAAGAACAGAAGGTGTACTACTTCCAACCTGGTAATATGGTATGCAGAATGATGTGGAAAGGGCTGCCTGATGTGTCATGAAAATTAGTCTGTGTAGAGATGCAACCAATATGTGGCAACACAGCAGGATAGGAGATGGAATGAATCCACCAACCTTGTTTTCTCCATCTGATCTCCTATAGGTGTATTTCATTGGCCAAACCCACTGGAAGGCAGAAGCAGAGTCCAATAAAATCCTGAAGCTGAGAGTAGGGTAAAAAAATGATAGAAAGTAGATACAGAAGGACATAGGCAATGTGCTGTAATTTTTCTTACATAATTTATTTTTCGCAGTCTGTTGAGCATTATGACAAAAATCAAGAAACAGATACTAAAGTGAAGTGTTTACTATGAAGGACACACCTTAGAGTGTGCAGTGGTTTGGACTATGTATGGTCTTTCCTTCTTGTCATCTGACCTGTTCTAGATCTGGATCCAAGGCTTACTTGAAGGACAGAGATCTCTCAATGGTGTGGTATTATCTCTCAATACATGTGACTTTCACTAGATAATAAATCTCTTTATTATTGCTGAACCAGGTAGAAACCATAATCTACTACTAGACAATTAAAACTTGCTGGGGGGAGGTTGAAATGTTTTACTTATTCTCTTGATGTTGGATTTTGTTGTGCAAAGTAAACAAGTTTTCAAGCAAAATATCTCCAGTTATCATTAGAGCAAGAATGATGACCTAAAAGGATTATTTTTATATTCTGTTTGGCATTTCCATTATTTTTCTTAAGCATTGCTATCATTTTCATATGCTTATATATTATATATGTACTTATATATGTACTTAAGTGATTATGCTAAAGTCACATGCTGGATTCACATCATAGAATAGAATATATAAATAGTCTCTGACATATTAACAATTTACAAATGATATAAGTTTATGAGCAGGTAATTTGAGAATCTGCTTCCTAAGTTTGTCTTCTCAAGTCCAAACTAGTGATGGAAGACACTGGAGAAAAGATGTGACAAGTCCGATCTGACTTTCAGATATTTTTTCTCTGTTTTTAAAAAACGTCACTTTTGGAGATTACTCACATGGACAAGTCATGCTGCTTCTGTCTATATTTTCTCCAGTACAGAAGCTCTCTAGAGTTTAATATTATCTCATCTCTCCCAAGCAGCCCCAGGAAACCTTCTTTCATCTTTATATAGTTGATTTCAGGGAGCTTTGAACAAAATAACTGGAATAAAATATCACTCCCAAGGTCTAAATGCCAGGGACACTCTTGACAATGGTTAGCTTGGAAATTTTTCTTCATTATTATAAAGGAATATTTTAAAATTCAGCTTTAGAACAGGTGTAATTTTGAAGTATAGTAAAGCACCTCAGAGCTGAAAGTTAAACTACACAAATCAACACAAAAGGGAGACTAGAATAAGTACAAGCAAACCCAGAAGCATAACTCAGGAAGGGCTGGCTAATGAGCTTCCGATAGAGTTCCAATCAAGAGATTAGAGCAATGCTGCCATCAAAGCCTGCTAATTAGCTTGTTTAAAACTGTGGCACCAACAATGATATTAACACAGAGAAGAAATCAAAGGGTTAACAGAAAAATCTCTCAGTGGCAAAGTGAGGAAGAAGAGAGGGCCAGAACTTGGACTATCAGCCCCTAATAGGGACTGAGAAAGAGATGTCCTCACCAGAGGATTCCAGTCTTTTCTGGCTGGTGCTGTTCTCAGCAGGGAAGAATACCTCTCAAGCACTCTTAGCTGAAGAACTCTTCATTAGGAAAGACTAATTCCTTTTTTCTTGTACTTAATATTCAACAAGTAATCTTGACTGTAGGTTGCATTTCCATCTGTTTGCCTCAGGGAGAAAACATGCGTTCATATTCCACTTCATGAACATCTAGTTCAAGTGCTATCTTGAAGCCCAAGGCATCTGGGGAGGTCCAGGCCACTGAACTGGGTGCCTAGGCCATGAGCTGGGCTCTGCCATTTATTATCTGTAGGATGTGGGACAGGTTACCCATCCTTTCTGTGCCTTACTTTGCTCATTTTAATGGGAAATAATAATAGAACCCATGTACATTTCAGGGTTGTTATGAAAACTGACATCTGATCTATACTTCAATTTCTGTGAATTTAGTTGGCTATAGTCAACTCTTCAAGACTTTCCATTTGGGAACATGGGAAAGACTTTCTGTGTAGACATATAGGCTCAGAACAGGTTTCTGTGATTGCCTGACAGATTCTCTAGAAAGCATCTATGGACAATACTACCATTCTGTTGGGGGGGGCGGGGGAAGAAGGGGTGGTATGGGCATTGCTTACCTAAGGCAAGTTCCTATAACTTTATGGCCAAGGGAAATACTGCTTCCAGGTAAGAGCAATAAGGGAACTGAATTTGGCTGTGGATCAGTTTCTTGTTCTCTTGCCTTTTCTCCACTGGCCTTCATCCTGGTGGGAAAAATCCACGCTCCGATGAGAAAGAGCTGAAAGTCCTTGAAACAAACACACTGAGCACATGTAGGATTTTATTGCTCAAATCACTTTGACCAAGACTCATATTCGAAGGTCAAAGTCTAGCCTTTGAGGAAGTTCATTTGCAGAGGTGTATCTGTCATCTGACCTAAGCAGGGAAACAGAAAACCAGGGCAGGATGCCAAAGTCTGGTTCAGGAAGTAAAAGTGATACTGGCTAAGAATGAGGTTTAGATACCTGGTCAGTTCAACAGAAAGTATTCAGTTGGAAGAGGCGCAAGATGCAGAAACTAGAGGCTACACCTAAGCAAAACTACCCAACACCGAAGAGATGGCAAGATACTCTACAATGTGCTCTCAGCCCAAGTTCCTGTAACAGCTTCTAGAAGGATCAGGGCACCATCGCCTGTGAACATCCCTCCTCATCCATAAGCCTGACACATGAACTCCTCTGAATCATCAGCCTCTTCAGATTTTCCACCAGAAGTCACAAAACTAACCTACATAGTTCACATTGGAAGTGCCATAAACTCAACTTCTTCCATGACATCTAATCTGCCCCACCTGAACCCTAACGTTTTGGCAACATCATCACTTTTTCTGAAAATGTCTCCAACCAGATTACTCTTTACCTAGATGGGGCTCTCAGCTCTTTGAATACCAGTCACACTCTCTGTATTCCTGCAACTGTTGTAGATTCTCCTTAAACATCATATCAGTCAAGGGCTGAACAAGATTTTTGACTCAGAGGGTTACCTGAAAATAGTTTAATGTAGGCATAACTTCCAGGAGTGGGCAGAATGAAGGGAGCCAACAAAGGAGAATATTCAGAGATTAATAAGCAAGAAGCTAAGTACATAGAGATCTGAGGAGGTGACAGGACAGAATGGGACGATATCCTAGAGAAAGCCATAGCTATGGAAAGGAACTGCCCAACAGGATCTGTGGTCACAGGTTAAGTAGCATATCCACTGCCCAGTGTGCCAGGTTCTAGAGATACAAAATGTGTCTGATTTCTGGGAGACGATAGCTTTTCTCTTCTCTAATTGTCCATTTTCCCCAGAGCCTCTTATTGACGAAATCTAACGAATTCACAGGCAAGGAAGTCTCAGTGATGCTGTCCCTGGAGGTCAGCATCTCCCAGGGCAGGAAATAAAGCAGGCAGAGGATCTGGGAAGACAGACAGAGAACAATCATCATAAAGATTCTCCTCTATTGTTACTTTTAAAGCAAAATTTATTGACTATCTTTACCTTGGTTATAAAGATAATAGAGATACATTCATGTAAAAATTTTTAAGTGCATAGAGACAGGTATAAGAACATAAAGGAAAGTGAAGGACTGGGTATCAAGGGAATAAATGTGTACTGTCTTGAATATATTGGGTTTGAAATGCTTGCAAGGCAAATGGATGAAAATAAGTAACAGGCAATTGGGAAAATTTGCTCAGGGAAGAAATTGGGGCCTTATATAAGTTTTGGAACCATGGATATTGTTGAATTCATAGGACTTGACGTACCTGGTGAGTGTATAAAAAAAGAGGAGAGAAAGACTGATGATGTTCCTGGGGAACATCAACATTTAAAGGAAAGGAGAAAGGAGCAGAGCCTCCAAGGAGGCTGTGAATAAATGAACAAAGTGATACAAGAAGAGATGGATGCCTCTGAGGCTATGTGGGAGAGGATTCAATGAAGAGCAGCATGGTGGCAAAAGTTTAACAAGGATGAGAAGGATGAGGACTGCATGTGGCAGGTAAATTAGCAGTGGTCTTTTTTTGTAGAGTTTCAGTTGAGTAGTAGATGCATAAATCAGATTTTAGTTGTTATATATGTTGCATGTTTCAATGAGTTCTAGAAGGCTTCATAAAATGTGGCTGTTAAAAAAAGAAAAAGATGTGGCAGTGCAAGTGTCCATTGACAAGAGAATATTCAGTTTATGGTGAAATAGACTTATATTTACAGGGCATGGAAAAGAAGCCAGTAGAAAAGCAGATATTGTTGATACAAATTAAGGGTGTGAATCATGGTGCAAGCTTGTAAGTGTAGGGAGCAGGTTAGATTAAGCAAACAACACAAAGAGATAAGGACAGATAAAATGATGGGTAAGTCTGAATATAAAAAGGAAGGAAGTTCCTGCCTGATTACTCCTATTTTTTTCTGAGGTTGAAGGTAAGGTTACCTGTTGAGAATAAGTGTGGCAATGCAGAGGGTGAATGACATTGAGTTTGAAAGAGCTATTGTTATGAATAAAAAGGTGAACCAATCAGGATCACCTGAAGATTTCTGAGCATGATTAGGGATTTAGTGGAGTTTGAGGACCACAAATTTCCAAGAGGACTCATGAACGTGGTGGTACAGTTTTCTCTAACAACAATCTGAAGATTAGCAGTGATTGGGAGAGTTACAGGGACTGGAGAACAGGATGTGGGGAAGAGGATAGTTGGCATGATTAACAATAGCTATTTCACTATCAGCATTCACTGGTCTGCCCATATCATTCCTGAATTTCTGAATTGCTAGTAACCTTCACCTTAACTTGACCTCAGACATTTGTTCACTCAGCCATACACTTGACCTCCATATCATTTAAAACTGCTCCCTCTCAAATCTCTTTGTTTCTAAAATTCCCTTCTAACCATGATTCCTTCACTTCTCACCCCTCCTACTCCTTTCTACTAGTTTCTTCTTTTCCTTCATCTTGACCCTGTCTCTCAATCTCTCATCTCCCACACTGTTTTTATTTTGAGTTAATTTACTTTCCTGGCCAGCTTATACTGTTCATTTAGACTTTGTACACTTCTACTGTCCTATTTACATGAATACCAAGAAGAGCTGGGCATGGTGGTTCATGCCTGTAATCGTAGCTACTTGGGAGGCAGAGATCTGAAAGATCACAATTCAAGGCCAGTTCAGGCAAAAGGTTATCAAGACCATATCTCAACCAATAAAAACTGGGTGTGGTGGTACACACCTGTCATTCCAGCTAAGTAGGAAGTGTAAATATAAGAGAATCATGACTCAGGCTGGCCCAGACATAAGTGAGAAACCCTATTTGAAAAATAACTAAAGTAAAAAGGACTTGGAGGCACAGCTCAAGTGGTAGACCACCTCCCTAGCAAGTGTTTCTTCTTAAAGAAAAATACAGTTTGAGAGTGAATATCAGACTTGCAGCTGTTTTGTGCATTCATACTATTTAAAACAATTCTAGTCCTGGAAGACTAGTTAAAATCTGATGCAATTCAGAGTTTGAATCTGTTCTAGAAAGGACCAGCTTGAGTGGGTTTTGATATCAGAGGGTAGAATTAAAATTCTGCTTTTGATGAATGTAGAAATCTGAAATTGGCTGGAGCCACCATGGGAAGTGGTCTAGGGAGGAGTGAAGAAGACTAGAAGAGATGTACCAATTGGGGTTGTAATACATATATGCATGGAAACAACACAAGGAAACTCCCCCTGTGTAGCTATCTTTATCTCAAACTAGCAAAAATGTCATGTTTCTCTTTTGAGAATTTAAGAATTACAGAAAATGTAAAAGAATACTTAAAAAAAAATCCTGGTCATGGTTTTGAATAAAGGCACATTCCATTCATTCCCAGCCTTAGACTTGTAGATTTATTTATGCTCCCTAATTTTTATTCCTTACTCTTCTCCACTGGATGAACTACATCACTTTCTAGCAACTGAAAAGCAAGGTATTACCTGTCTTGCACTCAGTATTAAGTCTACTGTAGCAGTAAGATTTATTTTTCACTCAGCCACTTATGGGTATGAGATCACAGAGAGTAGTAATTTAGAAAAAGAGTCCTTGAGAAATTTTTGATATTCATTTGCAAAACTCATTTAACCTACTCCCACTTACCATTCTCATATACTTTATTATTTATAATACAAAAACATTTGTTCCTATGTTAAGAGTAATTTGGAGGATTCTTAAGATAAAAGGAGTTGGTCTTTAATAATTCGCATGGAGAAGAAGGATGTTACATGGAAGGCTAGACAAATATGAGTTCATCTCTTGTCACTTTGTATGACCTTGGATAAGTTACTACATTTCTCTCATCCTAGTTTCCTATACCTCTCTCATCCCAGTAAAATAGGAGTGAATATGCTTACAACATAAAATTCTTCCTATATTACATAAACAGTGTTGGAGGTGCCTAATGGTACGTCTGTCCTATTGTCTGTGGTCAACTCATCATCACCCTCACCATACCTTCCTAAGCATAGGAATGATATCTCCCAGAGCCCCTTCTCAGTACAGTTCTGTGTCACATTTGTCAGTGAGGATCAGATATGACAGCTTCCTCCGTGTGACCTTTGAAGATCTATTTATGATCCCTCATTGTAGTCCTTCTCCTGGTTTGCTGGCTAGAGGTTGTGGCTTCTAGACTCTCCTGAGTTCTAATTATGTCACTCACATTGGTACTTCAGGGAGGTGATTTGAGACAGTTTCTCCTTGTGATATTTAATTTCCTGTGTTGACTTGACTGTGTTAAGTGATGCCAGATAGTGGGTAAAGTATCACTGCTAAGTCAGGCATGGTTGTACATGCCTATAATTCTAGTACTAGGAGGCTAAAGAGGAGGATTACAAGCTAGAGGCCAGACTGAGCAACATAGTAAGACTCTGGAAATTAATTTTAAAAGGGCTGGTGATAGAGCTCAGTGGTAGATTGTTTGCTTAGCATGCACTAGACCCTTTGTTCAATTTGCAGTACTGAGAATAATAGTAGTAATAATTATAACAACAGACAGGTGAGTCTACGAAGTGTTCCTGGAAGAGCTCAGTATTTGAATCTGTAGGCTGAGTAAAAAATATCTGTCTTCATCAATGTGGGTGGCATCATCCGATTTGTCGAGGGCTCCAAGAGAGCAAAAAGGCAGAGGAAGATCAAATTCTCTCTTCCTCCTTCAGCTGGAACATCCATCTTCTGTTTCTCAGACCTTTAAACGCTAGGACTTAGCCCAGCAGCCTAGGCCTTTGGCCTCAGACAGTGAGTTTCTCTAGGAACCACCCTAGTTCTTAGGCTTTTAGACTCACACCTGAATTATATCACCAGTTTTCCTGGATCACCAGTTTCCACATAGAAATTTTATACTTCTTGGTATCTGTGATTGCATGAGCCAATTCCGATATTAAAACTCCTCTTGTATTTCCATGTATATGTTACTGGTACTATTTCCCCAGGGAACCATGATTGATACATCCCAGCTCTGCAGTTTCAGGGTTCCAGGCCCTCATTCTCCAACCTTGAGGGGGCTCCACTTTCTTAATCAATCCTGGATTTGTGTACTACCAAAATGTCTTCAGGAAAGTCAGCCCTACAATTATGTGATTCTAGTAGTTTTGGAAATAATCACACTGAAACATTTACTCTTTGCTTTATAAAAAAAAAAATTACTTTGGCTCTACTTCTCTACAACATCCCAAACTTTTTGAAAACTAACTCTTAAAAGCAGACTTTCCACTGTCAAAATGAGAGCTTATATTTGGTTGTTTGTTCTGAAAAACCTAAAACATGTAGTAACTACTTTAAAAATTGAACTAATAAAGTCCAATAAGGTTTTTATGAGCCTCCCAGTTAATCTGACAAACTGAAATTCATCACTATTGTATTGCTAGTCTGTGTTATTATCCCAGGCCATTCCTCCCTTTATGATTTACTAAAGATTCAACTACTGTTAAGAGATTAACAATTAGTTTTTCTTCTATTTCTCTACAAATTACCCTCCTGCACACATATGCTAAAGCTATAATTCATGAATGAGAGTTAATGAGATGGTCACTCAATGTATTTTCTAACTATGTGAGTAATTTTTTAGATTGGATTTGTTTAATCATGTGAATTAACTGTTTTTAAGAATGTATGGTTTTGTCCAAACTCCTTACTAGCAATTACTAGAAAACCAGGACCCCAGAAGCTATACTTGGATAGTGGTGGGAGTACAGGTAGACATGAGTAGAGGGCTGATGGTTGATTTCTAGACTGAGGTGGAAAACTACAGCTTCAGAATGGGAAGAAAGTAAGATGACAGTAGCTAGTATGTTTTGAGCTCTCAGTCCTTATTGTAAGTGTTCTACCCATTTTATTTGCGTATCCTCAATTGACAATGGTGGGCCTATTACCCATACCAGTCAGAGTTCCTCCCGGTAGAGTAGAGAAAGCATGTGCAGATACAATCATAAAGACAATTTAGTGAAGGAACTATTTGCAGGTGTGGAGACAGGGTTACAGCAACCAGGAGGGATGGGGAGATATCAGAATTTCCCTAAAATCTGCCGGAGGATGAAAAGAAAAAGTGAAGAAACAGTGCCAACAAAGCCCAGGTTGTGAATACCATGGAGGAGGAACCCCAACCAGGACTGGTCTTAAGGGGTCTGGCCACTGGCAGCTCTTCAGTGTGGAAAGCTAGGAAGGGGGGTCAAAGACTATTCTGATCTCTCTCTCTTCTGCAACCTAACTTTTCATTGGTGAACCCAAGCAAGTATCACTGGTGCTATCAGCAAGGGTGGGACTGATAGGGCAGAGAAAGAAGGAGTATGGGCTTTGTTTGGGTCTTGGGACTAAAGAAAGAATAATCAATACTGCCTTCTACATTATAGATGAGGAAATCAAGGCTCATACAGGTGAAGTAGTTTGTTGGGGTCAATGAACTAGAAAGTGATGGGCTAGGATTCATACCAACATACCACAGGGCAGAGTGGCTCAAATGGTAGAGCACCTGCCTAGCAAGTGTGAGGCCCTGAGTTCAAACCCCTGTACCACCAAAAACAAACAAATAAACAAGTGCTCCCAACATACCTGATTAATCTGAAAACACTGCTTCTAGAAGAGTCTGCAAGAATGTAATCTTATAGGGGAGGCACATGCCCAAATCCTCTCATACAGTTAAAAAAAGAGCAGAATCCAGATAGGAGATGTCTGTGGCTGAAGTTATAACTGAATTCATCAAAATGAGCAGTTTAGTTCAGACAACTCTCTAAGAAATAATATATATATATATACATTTCATTTTCTTTTCAGTGAAATGCATTTGTACAGAAAAATTTGAAAGTATTCTTGTGATTATGCCTATATGATGCCAAACATGTAGATTAAAAAATAAAATTAACTCAATCTTTCTCAATATCCAAATTTTTGGCAGCAAAATATTTTGATGTTTCAGTGAATTTACCAGCTAATTCTTATAATAATAACTAAGATTTGCGTAAGTCTTTGTAATTTTAACCAAATCTTTCCTATGCATTACCTCATTTAATCCACATGGCAATTTTGCTCTCTTAGCATTACTATTACAATTTCATAAATGAAGAAGTAAAAGCTCAGAAAAATCAAATGACTTGTGCAACATCCAAGAACCAATGTGTGTTAGATCCAGGTCTCAGAACTCTGATCTTCTGGCTGGAAACACCGTGTTCTTTTAAACTCACTAATCAAAATACTTAGCAGACAGATATCATAAGTCTTTAACAAATTGAAAACATAAAAAACAAAACCAAACAATCTGTTTCCACTCTCTGCCAGGCAATACAGTGAGAATGCAATAACAGTATTTATTTTTAACTGGATATTTCCACCTATCCCATTATTTGACATTAAGCTACACAGGAGAATGAGGAACTGGAAATCCAATAGGGGGTCACAGCAGAGGTCAAAGGTAGACCAAGACCCATTAGCATCTCTACATATCTCACACTGAACCCTAAGTTTGAGCAATAGGTCTAGATGGTGCTGTAAGTAGGCCAGGTTGCCTTCTCACCAAGGAAATGTCCTAAAATTCAAAGCTCTGTATAAAGACCTGGCTTTAAGAGGAAAAGCTTTCACAGCAAGCACAAAGCCTGGCATATACTAAGCTACCAATATCTATTACTAAAATAAATGAATAAAACATTGCAACTACTTATTAACCACTAGACCAGCAATTACAAACCAAGATGTAGGTATTTACAAAGCAATCTAAGCACTTCATAGTTTGTCCAACTGTTCCTGGAGCCAATAAGATAAGTGTGTAAGCCCCTTCAAAGTATTCTGTGAAATTAAACTGATATCACTAAAATACCTTAACCAACATAACTGCTGCTATCATATTTGTCTTCCTTATCATTATTTTCACATCATCAATGCTGTGTATACTCATGTCAAATTGATAAAAATTAGGTTATCCTGTTATGCATGTATCCTCCTGAACTGTCCTATATCCTTTCTTGTTCTATGGATGCTATCAACTTCCTTATTCTCTGGCTTCCTGCTGGGTTTGGCCATTGGGAAGCCCAGTAGGAAACTGGAGGCAGGAAAAAGAACGTGGTCAGGGTATTTATTTCCTCAGTTACTTTCTCAACTTTTTTCTCTTAGGACACTCTAATTTAGCTTTGTCCCTGTAACAAAGATCACAGCTCCTATAAGTAGCTGTATTGTAAAGCTACAGGTCTCCCAAGATGGTCACTTTTCTTCCTCTAGCCTTCTTCGGCCCAGGGTGGTAACACCGTTTTTAGCTCCACAGTACTTTACTAATCCTGTTGAATCTCTTATACCACACCTATACCTCTGTAGACAGACCCTTCACTAAATTCTTTTCAATTACCCTTGTAAAGTTTGCCATTTTTTCCTGCTACGACCATGACTGACACAGTCAATTACAGTTCAGCGTAGAATGAGAAAAATGAAACAAGCTAAAAATATGTTTTCCTTCCCCATACATGAGCCTCTCTGCTCCTTTTCTCCGAAAACAACCTCACCACATTACCTGTGAAACTAACCCCTCCTCTCTTTCTGTGGCACAGCCAGCAGCCTCTGTGCCAATATCTGGGCCAGCAGAGGGGTCAGATGACAAGGCACACACTTCAACAGCCAGCCTTGGAATTGGGAGGACAATGCAAAAGAGGATATCACTTACTCAGCGTCACCACCAGGGAAATGGATAATGTGAGAAGGGAATGACTGAGAGATACAGACACTAGAAAGACAGGGCCTGAAGGTGAAAAAGAAAGAGGAAAATTTTGGTAAAAGGGGGAGGGGGAGGACAAAAAGTAGAGAAGGCAACAAGGCAATCTACTGACATAAAAATGGGAGCAATTTAAAAACAAAGGAAATCTAGAACTCAAAGATGTGTCACTAGAAAAACACTTGAGATACAAGTCTGTTTGAGGCAGACATCCAGACTGTGCCCATATGACAAGGAAGGGAAGCAGGAAAAGGGAAGATTGAGTTGAATTGGGCCGTCATAGTAGCATGAGGTCAAGCAATAAAATGCATTCTATTCACTCAAGGCAGAAATCAAATATTTGATTCTTAATAGGTGATTAGACTCACTATTTGAATAATTTGTATGAATTTTCCACTTTCCATATAGATATTAACATCATGGAGACATAAGTGGTAGCTGGCTATTTTTGAAAAATGAGGTTGAAATTATTGAAATACAGAGAAACAGCCAGAGTCTCTGCCTCCAAATGCTGCATCCTATTTTAGGCCTTCTGATGGAATGTAAAGAAGAAAAGTGAGATTTGCACAGGAGACCCCTAGGTGATCTATATTTAAAAGCTCTTTCATGTGGAGCAGCACTGTTGGGAGTGCACTTCAGAAGCTGATAGAATTATTTAATTATGCTGATGTTCCCCTGTGTTCCCTGTGTTCTGCGAATGGCGAGTTAATACCCCGCCAGGTGGACGGGCAGGAGGGACATAGTGAGGGAATGACTTCTTGCAAACATTCAGAGTGTATTTAGCCAGCTCATGCAGAAGCAAAGGTTAATGAGAAATGATTACATATGCCAAAAAATGTCATGATGATTGAAGGAAATTGTTTTTTGTTTGTTTGTTTGTTTAAAAAAAGTGTAGAGATCTGTTATAGCTCTGGAGACTTTGGTTATCAGAGTCTTAATCTTGTGGTTGGGTTTTTGTGGGCACATTAGTAAATGAAAAGTTTAAAATAACATCAAAGGTAACTTGAAAGAAGGAAATCTGAATGTATATATTGCATAGTTGGCCATCTTTTAAAAAATTATCTTCCTATGGATGTCTTTGAGTTGTGTATTTCTTAGTTCTCTAATTTCTGATTTATTATGATGCCTGTATCTTGTGGGACTATGTGGTGCCATTAAAAAAAAAAGTTCATACCTAATTTTTAGCTGTTCTTATGTCACATACTCTTTTTTTTTTTTGGCATTTTTCATCTTTTTAGAACCAAAATGAAGTGTAAACATTTTAAGACCATTTAACTCCAACACATACATATTCTTCACTTGAAATTGGAATTGATTTCCATTTTGTACCATTCAAACAAATTTACTACTCCCAGACACTCAAGGACATTATGGTTGCTTGATTTCTCTTCTATCATCTTTAGATTATCAGCCAAACCATAGCTGCTCAATCAATTTAGGACATAATCCATTTTTTGTACATTGTTATGAATATGAAAGCAGATGCCAGAGTGACACTTATTTCTCTATCCTTAAACTCCTTAGTGTCTGAGGTAAAAGTAAAACCTCAGTGGAAGTCATTGTTATCTTCAATCCTTTTAATTTGAGGTGCTGAAGCCATCTGATTCTCACCTACACAATTACTGGAACATTAATAGCAATCATACAAAGTATACAATAATGATGATGATAATATGACAACACTAATTGTCCCCATGCCTATTTCTATTTTCTTTCCCTTATTGCAAACCTCTGGTTTTCCCCTGCTTCGGGCTTGCAATAAAGATTACGTTTTCAGTGTCCATTTTTGGGCCATGATAATCCTGGGAAAACAGTCACCCGGCACAGAACAATAAAATGGAAAGCCCCTTGATTCCTACCAGAGTAAAAGGTCATAGAACTCCTAGTTTCATACCTGTGGGTTTCTTGAATGTTGGGGTGAAATAATCATTTTCTAAAGCCACTGCTATTTGGGATGTTTCAGTGAGTTGTAGTTAATCCTAATCCTAAATATTTAGAAGTGGCCTGTCTGGTGTAAGCACTTAACTAATGCTTTACTTTCTTTAATTTTGATACTATGTCTAGGATATAATTTTCCCTGACTATATGGGCAAATAACTTGTACACAATCACATTGTTGTTAAGTGAACTCAGCTCTGTCTGATTCCAGAGTCTGCTCCTAACCACTCTGCGTCTACAGAAGGAAACTGGGAAATGATGCCCCATTTCTATAAGTAAAGAAATCAAGACTTAGAGAATGAATGTATTTTACCAAGGTCTCTCAAATGAGCAGCAGAGCATGGGCTGAAAGCCAGGTTCTAGCTTGAATACTCTTTGTTTCACCCACTCTGGACTATGCCTCACTGACTTCCAAGACAAGATGCCTCCACAAGCAGGGCCAGTGTAAAGCCTGGAAGCTCAACATGAATATTTGTCAGCTTTCTATTGCTGTGACAAAATACCTGAGAAAAACAACTTAAGGTCAATGGTCAATGGAAGGCCAGTTTCACTGCCTCACGAGGCAGAGTACTATGTCCAAGAGGATGTACTGGGACAGAGCTGCTCATCTTTTGGCAGCTCAAGAGAGGGCAGGAGTGGGGGAAAGAAGGTCCAGGGACAAGATAAACCTTTCAAATGCACACCCCTAGTGACCTGCTTCCTCCGACTCATCTTTACCTTCTAATAGTCCATTAAGGTATGAACTTATCAAAGAATAAATCTATTGATGATGAGGTTAGAACCCTCATGATTCAATAACCTTCTATAGCACCATCAGCTGGGGGACCAATCCTTCAGCACATGAGCCTTTTGGTGGGATACTTCATATCCAAATCTAGTCCACTCTGGCTTTCTGCTGTCTCACTATCGGCTTTGTCCTCCTTTGATGAAATCCTCACCTGTCCACATTTCCAGTCACCATTCCACCTCTACTAAATACCTAGGCTTTGCCTAATAATCGAACATCAATTTGGTGCCTCCAGGACATGCTGTCCCATTGTTGGGCCCCTATTCTTTGACTTTTGTTGGCTATCCATCCATACTATGGTACCTGGTGCTGGACTCCACATACTCTCATCTTCTTAGTGGATGTCTGCCTGCTACCTGGTTCCATACTGTCTTGCTCCTGACCCAGATGGAATGAGGGACTCACAGAGAATAAACTTTGCAGGTGTTACTGTATTTTCATAATTTTATTTAATAGTCCCCATCATGATAGGGTGATCATAACACTTATTGCCAAAATTGGGATCCTTGAAAAGAACAGTTAGAAACTGGGATGTGTAGCCATGGCTACATGTGGTGGGGGTGAAGATGATAATTGCTTACTTATTTATCAGGCACCGTTCTCAGTACCGTATATGCATTATCCCAATTTACCCTCTCAACTATCCTATAAAAAAGGAATTTTATTAATCATAATTGACAAGTGAGAAAATTCAGTCACCCAGATTCAATCACTGCTTAAGACCATCCAGTTAGCTCTTAGGAGCCAGAGTCTGCACTAAGGCACCCGGGATGAAGCCCATGCCCTTAGCTTCATGAGGCATTGCTATTCCTGGAGCTCCAGTTAATCATTACGATAGAGTAATCCCAGGGAGACAAATTCTACTTTTCATACTTTCCTCCTCCCTTTTGAAAAAATTGAAACCTGTATAAAACTTGTGAAAACAATAATGAGTACCTCTATACCCTTACCTAGATCTTCTAATTATTGAAGTTTCACCATCTTTGCATTTTCTGTGTGTTTGTTTTTAAGCATTTGAAAGCAAGTTGTTGACATCAATCCACTTTCCTTATAAATACTCCATTATGTATTTCCTAAAAACAAAAGTCTTCTCCTAAGCATCCAAAATATCATCACACCCAAGAAATGTAATATTGACAATAATGTTACCTAATATGTAGACCATATTTGAAATTCTTCATTCAAAACATTTCTTTAATGTCTTCTATTAGTTTAGTTTTTAAATATCTTACATCTAGCCAAAGATCATGCATTACATTTACTTATTTGTAAAGTATCCTTTACAGATTTTATTTTTGCCCTAATATACAGATGAAGGGAGAGGTGCTGAGAGTGCGTCATGCACTGTGGATGCTGTCTTCCATCCCCTGGCTCACCTGAGCTTCAGCCGACACTTATTTATGTGAATGTCCTGCCACTTCCCAGCCTCTCTGTCAGAGGGCTTTCTCCAGAGCCCTGAGAGCTGACACTGCTATCAAGCAGGGCAGGCTGGAAGGTTTTCAATGCTCCCAAGGACAGCTCTGAATCAGTGAAGTTCACATGTTGGTGCATGAATACCCTGGCTTCCTCTTCCCTTTGTGGAACAACTCTGAAGCCTGATATTCATACTTTCTAAGGGGGGAACTGAGCCCCAGTTCTCTCCAGCAGTAACTTGTCCATGGCTTTTTCCCTTCTCTCTCTCTTCTTCTTGGTACTACCTCACAAATACACTACCTGTACTCAAATTCTTATTTAAGGATCTGCTTTGTACAAGAGAACCCAAAACTGAGTTGCACACTAGCATAACCCTCTGGCAAGCCAGGATTTGTTTCTAGGTGCCTTTGCTGCAGAACTGATGCTCTTGCCCCCCAAACCAAACATTATTTTACACACAAATTTCCCTAGAGGGTTAAGTCATTTTTCTTAAGTCAGTACTTAAGGCCAAAATGGAAATGCAAACTCATATTTGATGCACTCCAAACTCCGCAAAATAGCATCACACAAGCCCAAGGGAGCCTTGAAAATGTAGATCATGACTATAAGATTAGCAAAGACTAGATTAATTCCCCACATAAATTACAATTTTTAACTTATTTCTTTATTAAAGTGAAAACTTTCCTTACTAAAAACTATGATTCAACAAATATTCATCAAACCATGATTAAGCCTTAAAGACTCTTCTGGGTAGGAGGGTAATCTTTAGTCTGTACCCTAAAGGAGACTATACAATAATGACTATAATTATGGAAGTAACTCAACAATGATATTAATAATAATAAAACATATACATAGAGGCAGGAAGAATTAATTTGTCAATCTTTTTTTCCCTAAATTCCTTATAAATGTCCTTGTTATGACACTTCTCACACCTTACCATAGTTGTGTCATTTATGTCTCTGTGTCTCCACCTAGACTCTGAGTACCTCGAGAGAAGGGATTCTATATTAAATTAAAACCATCGCCCAGCACTGGTTTTAGCAAATAGGCAATAATTTATCTACTTCTTCCATATGAAGAAGGACTATATTTAAATGTATTACTTCCTTTAATCTGCTAAATAATCCTGTGATGTAGGACTTATTGTTGTATTCATGTCACATTATTTCTTAATGGAAGCAGGGGGAGGTGCTAAATTCACACAGCTAGTAAGTGACAGAGTTGGGATTCAATCCTAAAATTTGGTGTGACCCCCTTCCTCCTTCCTACACCATGTGATCTTGTCACGGAACTCTTCTAAAACCAGAGATCACTGAGAAAGGTTCTGATTACTTTAAAATTGACCAAAATATTGCCACTGCCAAGCTTCTAAATGTGGGCTGCTCCCCCAGCAGATGAGACAGCTGCCTCGTCTCAATTAACCTTTACCGAGATCGAGTTGGGTTGACATTAGCTCCCTAAGCACCTCTTCAATCACTCATTCATTCATTCATGCATTCGTGGGTTTTCATTTCAAATCGCTCCTTTGTGAACCGAGTTGGGAAATTCTCATTTTCACACATCACCTATTTTGATGGATTCTGCTCGGTTATTTTCTATTTTCATGATTGACCAGCAGCCATTTATATATTTTTCCAGCCATCATCTCCTTTACAGCAGTGGGCCTTTGACCTGTGATTGCTTTCAAGGAGGTATATTACCAGTTGTTTTTTTGACTGTAGTTTTCTGGTAGCTTCAGTTTTCAAATGAAATTGAAACAAAATTGAACAAGATGAATCTTTGTCACTTCCAAATCTATAAAATCTCAGTACTCAGTACACACACACACACACATTTTTAGTACTCTCATTATTATTGATGGGGAGATTCCAAGATGGTGGCTAGAGGGAGGAAGCAGAAAGCGAGCCTCCTATAGTGAAATCTTGGAGAGACGCTGGAGACACACTTTGCAGGCATAATCACTGAGAAAAGGCATAACTTTGACCCCTCCACATCTCCAGCCGGCGCAGAGAATCTCCACTTCACGTTAAACGGAGAACAGAGGAGGGCCCCCGGGCCGCCAGTGGCCCGCGCCCATACGGCTTGGGAAGACGCGGACCAGGTGAGCTTCACGGTACCGCGGTTCCCCCACAGACAAGCCTGGGCCAGAGCAGCATAGCCCCCTGGACAGACTGACCTCCACCCGGGAAAAAAAGAGAAACTGAGTACTAAGCAATAAGAACAGTTAAGACACACTGGAAAGAGGGTGGGGCGCCCTGAGCACTGAAGATTGGGGGAAGGGAAGCCTTCCCGGGACTGTAAATAAACGAGCCAGGCGGGCTGGAGAGGCTCTGGCGGGAGCGGGGCGCGCCCAGCAACCAGGAGCGGGGACGCTTGTGAGAGGAGGAAAGACCCACTTCCCACGTGAACTGTAAATAAACATGCAGGCCTGACAACGCTGGGCAGTGTCACCTTTCCCAGTGCTTGGAAAGGGGAAAGTCTGTAGCAGAGGCCCCCCTCCCCCGCACAGGAGAACTCTGAACAAACAAAGCCTGTGGGACCAGGTGAGTGCTAGCTCACCCCAGAGATCTGCATAAATAATGCCGCCAGCTACAGGCGGAGAGCAGCAGGCAGGCAAGCCACAGTTGCAGATACCACTCTCAGAAATGTCTCCAGACACTTTTTTTTCTTTTTCTCCCTACCTTTGATGAGAGAACAACCGAATTACACCTGCAAGCCGAAAAACTTACTGAAACTGTATTGCATTTGAACTGGGGACACTTGGTGGGGTTTTTTTTTTTTTTTTTTTAATCCTCTGTGTGTGTGTGAGTGTGTAGTTTTGTTCTACTTTATGCATCCCCTTTGATGAGACAACTACAGAACAACATCTGAGGCACCAACTCCAGGACTGGAGATTGAGACGGACATCCAAATTATTAAGACTGAAACTGCATTGCATATAAACTTGGAAGTTTTTGGTTTTTTGTTTTTTTTTTTTTAATTTTCTATTTTCCATTTTATTTTAATTCATTTTTATAAATAGATATTACTTTCATATACTTATTTTTTATTTTTTTTATCTTTGATTTTCAATCCTCTCTCTGTCTCTCTATTGTCTGTTCAGCTTACTGTCGATTAGTACACTAACACTCCCTGTTTATACCTTTGAAACTCTCTTGTCTGATACCTTGTTCTGCTTTCTCCCTCTTGTCTGTATATTTGTTTTCCCCTTTGCTTTAACTTCTTGCTTTCCATCTCAGCTCACTCTTCCATTCTCAATATTACCATTGTTATTATTACAAGCTAGAAAATACTTAATTACACACAGTACAGGGATAGTAACAACACCAAGGACAATGACAGGAAGACAGAAAAAACAAGGAAACCAGTTTCCCCACAGCAAAAAATTCGTACAGGAACCAGAGGGGAATGAAGAGAACAGAAACTCAGATCCAGACTCCAACAAAATGAAGATAAACTATGCCAAAGGACCCAATGAAGCCCACAAGAATAATATAAAAGAAGACATACAACAAGTACTCAATGAGAATTTTATAGAGATGATACTGGATAGGGTCAACCAAAATGTACAGGAGACACTCAAGAAATTCCAAGACAATAAAAATAGAGAATTTGAAAAAGCAAAAGAAGAAATAAAGGAAACCATAGAAGCACTGTATAAACACCAAAGTGAAAGAGAGAACACAATGAATAAATGGATAAATGAACTCAGGACAAAAATAGACAACAATAAAGAAGAAAACTGCCAGGATATAGAAAACCTCAGAAAAAAGAATGAAACAGAACTGCAAAACAAAACGGAAGGCCAATCCAGCAAAATAGAACAAACAGAAGACAGAATCTCAGAACTTGAAGATGAAATGGTAATTAAAGGAAAAACTGAAGAACTATTAATTAAACAACTCAAGACCTGTGAAAAGAAAATGCAAGAACTCATTGACTCCATCAAAAGACCAAACTTGAGAATCATGGGCATCGAAGAAGGAGAAGAGGTGCAAGCGAAGGGAATGCGTAATATATTCAACAAAATAATAATGGAAAATTTCCCAAATCTAGAGAAAGATATTCCCATACACATGCAAGAGGCCTCCAGGACACCAAACAGACCAGATCAAAATAGAACTACTCCACGACATATCATCATTAAAACAACAAGTTCAGAAACTAAGGAAAGAATATTGAAGGCTGTAAGAGAGAAAAAACAAGTAACATACAAAGGTAAACCCATCAAAATCACAGCAGACTTCTCAACAGAAACATTAAAAGCAAGAAGAGCGTGGGGTGAGATCTTCCAGGCACTGAATGAAAATAACTTCAACCCCAGGATACTCTACCCAGCAAAGCTATCATTCAAAATAGATGGAGCAATAAAAGTCTTCCATGATAAGCAGAAACTAAAACAATATGTGACCACAAAGCCACCATTACAAAAGATTCTGCAAGGGATCCTGCACACAGAAAGTGACACCCAACTTAACCATGAAAAGGCAGGCAGCACCAAACCACAGGATAAGAAAAAGCAAGACAGTAGAGAGTAACAGCAAGTTAGGTACACACAATCAAACCTTCAAACAACTAAGATAACTAAATGGCAGGAATCACCACATACCTATCAGTACTAACACTTAATGTTAATGGACTTAATTCACCCATCAAAAGACACCGTTTGACAAAATGGATTAAAAAAGAAGATCCAACAATTTGTTGCTTACAGGAGACTCATCTCACCGACAGAAATAAGCATATGCTTAGGATGAAAGGCTGGAAGAAGATTTACCAAGCCAATGGCCCCCGAAAACAGGCAGGAGTAGCAATACTTATCTCTGACAAAGTAGACTTCAAACCTACATTGATCAAACGAGATAAAGAAGGACATTCCATACTAATAAAAGGGGAAATAGACCAAAAGGAAATAATAATCATCAATCTGTACGCACCCAATGTCAACGCACCCAATTTCATCAAACATACCCTGAAAGACCTAAAAGCATATATAAACACCAACACAGTGGTTGTGGGAGACTTTAACACTCCATTAGCATCAATAGATAGGTCATCCAAACAAAAACTCAATAAAGAAATCCAAGATCTAAAATATGCAATAGATCAAGTGGACCTAGTAGATGTCTACAGAACATTTCATCCAACCTCTACACAATATACATTCTTCTCAGCAGCCCATGGAACCTTCTCCAAAATAGATCATATCCTAGGGCACAAAGCAAGCCTCAGCAAATATAAGAAAATAGAAATAATACCGTGCATACTATCTGACCACAATGCAGTAAAAGTAGAACTCAACAACAAAAGTAAAGACAAAAAACATGCAAACAGCTGGAAACTAAATAACTCATTACTTAATGAAGAATGGATCATCGATGCAATAAAAGAGGAAATTAAAATGTTCCTGGAAGTCAATGAAAATGAAAACACAAGCTACCGGAACCTATGGGACACAGCTAAGGCAGTCCTGAGAGGAAAGTTTATAGCCATGAGTGCATATATTAAAAAGATTGAAAGATCCCAAATCAATGACCTAATGATACATCTCAAACTCCTAGAAAAACAAGAACAAGCAAATCCCAAAACAAATAGAAGGAGAGAAATAATAAAAATAAGAGCTGAAATCAACGAAATAGAAACCAAAAAAACCATACAAAGAATTAATAAAACAAAAAGTTGGTTCTTTGAAAAAATAAACAAGATCGATAGACCCCTGGCAAACCTGACTAAAATGAGGAGAGAAAAAACCCAAATTACTAGAATTAGGAATGCAAAAGGGGAGATAACAACAAATACCATGGAAGTCCAGGAAATCATCAGAGACTACTTTGAGAACCTATATTCAAATAAATTTGAAAATCTAAAAGAAATGGACAGATTTCTAGATACATATGATCATCCAAAACTGAACCAAGAGGAAATTAATCACCTGAATAGACCTATAACACAAAATGAAATTGAAGCAGCAATCAAGAGTCTCCCCAAAAAGAAAAGTCCAGGACCTGATGGATTCTCTGCTGAATTCTATCAGACCTTTAAAGAAGAACTGATACCAACCCTCCTTAAACTGTTCCATGAAATAGAAAGGGAAGGAAAACTGCCAAACGCATTTTATGAAGCTAGTATTACACTTATCCCAAAACCAGGCAAAGACACCTCCAAAAAGGAGAACTATAGGCCAATCTCCCTAATGAACATTGATGCAAAAATCCTCAACAAAATAATGGCAAATCGAATTCAGCAACACATCAAAAAGATTATTCACTATGACCAGGTAGGCTTCATCCCAGGGATGCAGGGGTGGTTCAACATACGAAAATCAATAAACGTAATAAACCACATTAACAGAAGCAAAGACAAAAACCACTTGATCATTTCAATAGATGCAGAAAAAGCCTTTGATAAGATCCAACATCATTTCATGATAAAAGCTCTAAGAAAACTAGGAATAGAAGGAAAGTTCCTCAACATTATAAAAGCTATATATGACAAACCTACAGCCAGCATTATACTTAACGGAGAAAACCTGAAACCATTCCCTCTAAAATCAGGAACCAGACAAGGATGCCCACTATCTCCACTCCTATTCAACATAGTACTGGAATTCCTAGCCAGAGCAATTAGGCAAGAAGAAGGAATAAAAGGAATACAAATAGGTAAAGAAACTGTCAAAATATCCCTATTTGCAGACGACATGATCCTATACCTTAAAGACCCAAAAAACTCTACTCAGAAGCTTCTAGACATCATCAATAGCTATAGCAAGGTAGCAGGATATAAAATCAACATAGAAAAATCATTAGCATTTCTATACACTAACAATGAGCAAACGGAAAAAGAATGTATGAAAACAATTCCATTTACAATAGCCTCAAACAAAATCAAATACCTAGGTGTAAACCTAACAAAAGATGTGAAAGACCTCTACAAGGAAAACTATACACTTCTGAAGAAAGAGATTGAGGAAGACTATAGAAAGTGGAGAGATCTCCCATGCTCATGGATTGGTAGAATCAACATAGTAAAAATGTCGATACTCCCAAAAGTAATCTACATGTTTAATGCAATTCCCATCAAAATTCCAATGACATTCATTAAAGAGATTGAAAAATCTACTGTTAAATTTATATGGAAACACAAGAGGCCACGAATAGCCAAGGCAATACTCAGTCAAAAGAACAATGCAGGAGGTATCACAATACCTGACTTCAAACTATATTACAAAGCAATAACAATAAAAACAGCATGGTACTGGCACAAAAACAGACATGAAGACCAGTGGAACAGAATAGAGGATCCAGATATGAAGCCACACAACTATGAGCAACTTATCTTTGACAAAGGAGCTAAAAATATACGATGGAGAAATAGCAGCCTCTTCAACAAAAACTGCTGGGAAAACTGGTTAGCAGTCTGCAAAAAACTGAAACTAGATCCATGTATATCACCCTATACCAAGATTAACTCAAAATGGATCAAGGATCTTAATATCAGACCCCAAACTCTTAAGTTGATACAAGAAAGAGTAGGAAATACTCTGGAGTTGGTAGGTATAGGTAAGAACTTTCTCAATGAAACCCCAGCAGTACAACAACTAAGAGATAGCATAGATAAATGGGACCTCATAAAACCAAAAAGCTTCTGTTCATCAAAAGAAATGGTCTCTAAACTGAAGAGAACACCCACAGAGTGGGAGAAAATATTTGCCAATTATACTTCAGACAAAGGACTGATAACCAGAATATACAGGGAACTTAAAAAACTAAATTCTCCCAAAACTAATGAACCAATAAAGAAATGGGCATGTGAACTAAACAGAACTTTCTCAAAAGAAGAAATTCAAATGGCCAGAAAACACATGAAAAAATGCTCACCATCTCTAGCAATAAAGGAAATGCAAATTAAAACCACACTAAGATTCCACCTCACCCCTGTTAGAATAGCCATCATCAGCAACACCACCAACAACAGGTGTTGGCGAGGATGCGGGGAAAAAGGAACCCTCTTACAATGTTGGTGGGAATGTAAACTAGTACAACCACTCTGGAAAAAAATTTGGAGGCTACTTAAAAAGCTGGACATGGATCTACCATTTGATCCAGCAATACCACTCTTGGGGATATACCCAAAAGACTGTTACTCCAGAGGCACCTGCACATCCATGTTTATTGCGGCACTATTCACAATAGCCAAGTTATGGAAACAGCCAAGATGCCCCAGCACAGACGAATGGATTAAGAGAATGTGGTATCTATACACAATGGAATTCTATGCAGCCATGAAGAAGAATGAAATGTTATCATTCACAGGTAAATGGATGGAACTGGAGAACATCATTCTGAGTGAGGTTAGCCTGGCCCAAAAGACCAAAAATCATATGTTCTCCCTCATATGTGGACATTAGATCAAGGGCAAACACAACAAGGGGATTGGACTATGAGCACATGATAAACGTGAGAGCACACAAGGGAGGGGTGAGGATAGGTAAGACACCTAAAAAACTAGCTAGCATTTGTTGCCCTTAATGCAGAGAAACTAAAGCAGATACCTTAAAAGCAACTGAGGCCAGTAGGAAAAGGGGAACAGGTACTAGAGAAAAGGTTAGATCAAAAAGAATTAACCTAGAAGGTAACACCCACGCACAGGAAATCAATGTGAGTCAATGCCCTGTATAGCTATCCTTATCTCAACCAGCAAAACCCCTTGTTCCTTCCTATTATTGCTTATACTGTCTCTACAACAAAATTAGAGATAAGAGGAAAATAGTTTCTGCTGGGTATTGAGGGGGGGGAGCGGGAGGGGGTGGAGTGGGTGGTAAGGGAGGGGGTGGGGGCAGGGGGGAGAAATGAACCAAGCCTTGTATGCACATATGAATAATAAAAGGAAAAAAAAATTATTATTGATGGGGAAGTTGCTTGCCATTCTGAGAGGTGGAATATCAGCCCAAAGCATTCCTTGTAGAGTAGCCATGATGTTTTCCCTTTTTTTGCAAATAAAGTTTTATTGTACCACAGTCACATCCATTTATTTACCTATTTTCTGTGGCCGCTTTTGTACTATAGTGAAAGAGTTGTCTAGTCACAACAAGAAATCATATGGCTTGTAAAACCTACCATTTATTATCCTTTTTTCCTAATACAGAAAAGGTTTGGAGAAACTTCTAGAAGAAAAATTTAGAGAAATGTGCATAGTTATATAATCTCAGAACCCTGACTCTACCACTTAATAATGGGGAAAACTTGAACATAACATGACCTTTCTGAACTCTGATTTTCTGATTTGTAAAATCATGTTAACAGTACATGAGGAAATATAAAAGAATACTTTGTAATCTGTACATTTTTATCAAAATTTTAATTAAAATGTGTGTGGGGATGAGCAACATCAGCATCTTTATCATTTAGCAATTCTGCGTAATAAATTATGTGGTAAAACAAACCAATAACTTATTCTTTTCCACAATGCTTTGGCCAGCTGGTCATTGCTTGATCTTGTTAAGGCTCAGTTGAGTGGATTTTCTGGTCTTTGCTGGACTCAGTCATATACTTTGTGGCTAACTGGAGGTAGTATTTCTAGACTTGCCTTTCTAGGACCAGTTGTCTGGACTAGACAGAGGGACAGTTTTTCCAGACTTGTATCTCATTATCTTTCTGGGACCAGTTCACTAGACTAAACTATAGCAGAGGGCCAGACAGAAAGCCCAACGTCATAAGGACTTTTGAGGTGACTCTGTGAATCATGACTGCAAATATCCCATTGGCCAAAGGAAGTTTATATGCTCAAGATTAAGAGCAGCCCTAGCAGAAGGTCTCATGGCAAGTGGTGTAGACACAGAGAATAGTGAAGATCTAAGGTCATTGTTGAAGTGTATGAAGGCTACTGTCTGAGGAAATGGTAGTTCTCAAACTGGGATGGTTACAGTAAAAATTAGCACAACTTAATTTGGACAAAAGTTTGGCAGTATATGAGAAAAACATTGTACATATGTGTTGCCTCTGATTCAGTAAAAATTATGCTAGGTGAATGAATCATTATGGATATAAATAAAGACATCGTGAAGATGCTTACTATAACATTGCTTGTAAGGGTAAAATCTTGAAAACTAATGTTCAAAAACGAAGTCATGGTCAGTAAGTTATGGCCCATTCACATGATGCAATAATATGAAGCCATTAAACATGAGGATAAAGAAGACTTATGTCATATCATCATTAAAACAACATGTTCAGAAACTAAGGAAAGAATATTGAAGGCTGTAAGAGAGAAAAAACAAGTAACATACAAAGGTAAACCCATCAAAATCACAGCAGACTTCTCAACAGAAACATTAAAAGCAAGAAGAGCGTGGGGTGAGATCTTCCAGGCACTGAATGAAAATAACTTCAACCCCAGGATACTCTACCCAGCAAAGCTATCATTCAAAATAGATGGAGCAATAAAAGTCTTCCATGATAAGCAGAAACTAAAACAATATGTAACCACAAAGCCACCATTACAAAAGATTCTGCAAGGGATCCTGCACACAGAAAGTGACACCCAACTTAACCATGAAAAGGCAGGCAGCACCAAACCACAGGATAAGAAAAAGCAAGACAGTAGAGAGTAACAGCAAGTTAGGTACACACAATCAAACCTTCAAACAACTAAGACAACTAAATGGCAGGAATCACCACATACCTATCAGTACTAACACTTAATGTTAATGGACTTAATTCACCCATCAAAAGACACCGTTTGACAAAATGGATTAAAAAAGAAGATCCAACAATTTGTTGCTTACAGGAGACTCATCTCACCGACAGAAATAAGCATATGCTTAGGATGAAAGGCTGGAAGAAGATTTACCAAGCCAATGGCCCCCGAAAACAGGCAGGAGTAGCAATACTTATCTCTGACAAAGTAGACTTCAAACCTACATTGATCAAACGAGATAAAGAAGGACATTCCATACTAATAAAAGGGGAAATAGACCAAAAGGAAATAATAATCATCAATCTGTACGCACCCAATGTCAACGCACCCAATTTCATCAAACATACCCTGAAAGACCTAAAAGCATATATAAATGCCAACACAGTGGTTGTGGGAGACTTTAACACCACATTATCATCAATAGATAGGTCATCCAAACAAAAACTCAATAAAGAAATCCAAGATCTAAAATATGCAATAGATCAAGTGGACCTAGTAGATGTCTACAGAACATTTCATCCAACCTCTACACAATACACATTCTTCTCAGCAGCCCATGGAACCTTCTCCAAAATAGATCATATCCTAGGGCACAAAGCAAGCCTCAGCAAATATAAGAAAATAGAAATAATACCGTGCATACTATCTGACCACAATGCAGTAAAAGTAGAACTCAACAACAAAAGTAAAGACAAAAAACATGCAAACAGCTGGAAACTAAATAACTCATTACTTAATGAAGAATGGATCATCGATGCAATAAAAGAGGAAATTAAAATGTTCCTGGAAGTCAATGAAAATGAAAACACAAGCTACCGGAACCTATGGGACACAGCTAAGGCAGTCCTGAGAGGAAAGTTTATAGCCATGAGTGCATATATTAAAAAGATTGAAAGATCCCAAATCAATGACCTAATGATACATCTCAAACTCCTAGAAAAACAAGAACAAGCAAATCCCAAAACAAATAGAAGGAGAGAAATAATAAAAATAAGAGCTGAAATCAACGAAATAGAAACCAAAAAAACCATACAAAGAATTAATAAAACAAAAAGTTGGTTCTTTGAAAAAATAAACAAGATCGATAGACCCCTGGCAAACCTGACTAAAATGAGGAGAGAAAAAACCCAAATTAGTAGAATTAGGAATGCAAAAGGGGAGATAACAACAAATACCATGGAAGTCCAGGAAATCATCAGAGACTACTTTGAGAACCTATATTCAAATAAATTTGAAAATCTAAAAGAAATGGACAGATTTCTAGATACATATGATCATCCAAAACTGAACCAAGAGGAAATTAATCACCTGAATAGACCTATAACACAAAATGAAATTGAAGCAGCAATCAAGAGTCTCCCCAAAAAGAAAAGTCCAGGACCTGATGGATTCTCTGCTGAATTCTATCAGACCTTTAAAGAAGAACTGATACCAACCCTCCTTAAACTGTTCCATGAAATAGAAAGGGAAGGAAAACTGCCAAACACATTTTATGAAGCTAGTATTACACTTATCCCAAAACCAGGCAAAGACACCTCCAAAAAGGAGAACTATAGGCCAATCTCCCTAATGAACATTGATGCAAAAATCCTCAACAAAATAATGGCAAATCGAATTCAGCAACACATCAAAAAGATTATTCACCATGACCAGGTAGGCTTCATCCCAGGGATGCAGGGGTGGTTCAACATACGAAAATCAATAAACGTAATAAACCACATTAACAGAAGCAAAGACAAAAACCACTTGATCATTTCAATAGATGCAGAAAAAGCCTTTGATAAGATCCAACATCATTTCATGATAAAAGCTCTAAGAAAACTAGGAATAGAAGGAAAGTTCCTCAACATTATAAAAGCTATATATGACAAACCTACAGCCAGCATTATACTTAACGGAGAAAACCTGAAACCATTCCCTCTAAAATCAGGAACCAGACAAGGATGCCCACTATCTCCACTCCTATTCAACATAGTACTGGAATTCCTAGCCAGAGCAATTAGGCAAGAAGAAGGAATAAAAGGAATACAAATAGGTAAAGAAACTGTCAAAATATCCCTATTTGCAGACGACATGATCCTATACCTTAAAGACCCAAAAAACTCTACTCAGAAGCTTCTAGACATCATCAATAGCTATAGCAAGGTAGCAGGATATAAAATCAACATAGAAAAATCATTAGCATTTCTATACACTAACAATGAGCAAACGGAAAAAGAATGTATGAAAACAATTCCATTTACAATAGCCTCAAACAAAATCAAATACCTAGGTGTAAACCTAACAAAAGATGTGAAAGACCTCTACAAGGAAAACTATACACTTCTGAAGAAAGAGATTGAGGAAGACTATAGAAAGTGGAGAGATCTCCCATGCTCATGGATTGGTAGAATCAACATAGTAAAAATGTCGATACTCCCAAAAGTAATCTACATGTTTAATGCAATTCCCATCAAAATTCCAATGACATTCATTAAAGAGATTGAAAAATCTACTGTTAAATTTATATGGAAACACAAGAGGCCACGAATAGCCAAGGCAATACTCAGTCAAAAGAACAATGCAGGAGGTATCACAATACCTGACTTCAAACTATATTACAAAGCAATAACAATAAAAACAGCATGGTACTGGCACAAAAACAGACATGAAGACCAGTGGAACAGAATAGAGGATCCAGATATGAAGCCACACAACTATGAGCAACTTATCTTTGACAAAGGAGCTAAAAATATACGATGGAGAAATAGCAGCCTCTTCAACAAAAACTGCTGGGAAAACTGGTTAGCAGTCTGCAAAAAACTGAAACTAGATCCATGTATATCACCCTATACCAAGATTAACTCAAAATGGATCAAGGATCTTAATATCAGACCCCAAACTCTTAAGTTGATACAAGAAAGAGTAGGAAATACTCTGGAGTTGGTAGGTATAGGTAAGAACTTTCTCAATGAAACCCCAGCAGTACAACAACTAAGAGATAGCATAGATAAATGGGACCTCATAAAACCAAAAAGCTTCTGTTCATCAAAAGAAATGGTCTCTAAACTGAAGAGAACACCCACAGAGTGGGAGAAAATATTTGCCAATTATACTTCAGACAAAGGACTGATAACCAGAATATACAGGGAACTTAAAAAACTAAATTCTCCCAAAACTAATGAACCAATAAAGAAATGGGCATGTGAACTAAACAGAACTTTCTCAAAAGAAGAAATTCAAATGGCCAGAAAACACATGAAAAAATGCTCACCATCTCTAGCAATAAAGGAAATGCAAATTAAAACCACACTAAGATTCCACCTCACCCCTGTTAGAATAGCCATCATCAGCAACACCACCAACAACAGGTGTTGGCGAGGATGCGGGGAAAAAGGAACCCTCTTACAATGTTGGTGGGAATGTAAACTAGTACAACCACTCTGGAAAAAAATTTGGAGGCTACTTAAAAAGCTGGACATGGATCTACCATTTGATCCAGCAATACCACTCTTGGGGATATACCCAAAAGACTGTTACTCCAGAGGCACCTGCACATCCATGTTTATTGCGGCACTATTCACAATAGCCAAGTTATGGAAACAGCCAAGATGCCCCAGCACAGACGAATGGATTAAGAGAATGTGGTATCTATACACAATGGAATTCTATGCAGCCATGAAGAAGAATGAAATGTTATCATTCACAGGTAAATGGATGGAACTGGAGAACATCATTCTGAGTGAGGTTAGCCTGGCCCAAAAGACCAAAAATCATATGTTCTCCCTCATATGTGGACATTAGATCAAGGGCAAACACAACAAGGGGATTGGACTATGAGCACATGATAAACGTGAGAGCACACAAGGGAGGGGTGAGGATAGGTAAGACACCTAAAATCTAGCTAGCATTTGTTGCCCTTAATGCAGAGAAACTAAAGCAGATACCTTAAAAGCAACTGAGGCCAGTAGGAAAAGGGGAACAGGTACTAGAGAAAAGGTTAGATCAAAAAGAATTAACCTAGAAGGTAACACCCACGCACATTAAATCAATGTGAGTCAATGCCCTGTATAGCTATCCTTATCTCAACCAGCAAAACCCCTTGTTCCTTCCTATTATTGCTTATACTGTCTCTACAACAAAATTAGAGATAAGAGGAAAATAGTTTCTGCTGGGTATTGAGGGGGGGGAGCGGGAGGGGGTGGAGTGGGTGGTAAGGGAGGGGGTGGGGGCAGGGGGGAGAAATGAACCAAGCCTTGTATGCACATATGAATAATAAAAGGAAAAAAAAATTATTATTGATGGGGAAGTTGCTTGCCATTCTGAGAGGTGGAATATCAGCCCAAAGCATTCCTTGTAGAGTAGCCATGATGTTTTCCCTTTTTTTGCAAATAAAGTTTTATTGTACCACAGTCACATCCATTTATTTACCTATTTTCTGTGGCCGCTTTTGTACTATAGTGAAAGAGTTGTCTAGTCACAACAAGAAATCATATGGCTTGTAAAACCTACCATTTATTATCCTTTTTTCCTAATACAGAAAAGGTTTGGAGAAACTTCTAGAAGAAAAATTTAGAGAAATGTGCATAGTTATATAATCTCAGAACCCTGACTCTACCACTTAATAATGGGGAAAACTTGAACATAACATGACCTTTCTGAACTCTGATTTTCTGATTTGTAAAATCATGTTAACAGTACATGAGGAAATATAAAAGAATACTTTGTAATCTGTACATTTTTATCAAAATTTTAATTAAAATGTGTGTGGGGATGAGCAACATCAGCATCTTTATCATTTAGCAATTCTGCGTAATAAATTATGTGGTAAAACAAACCAATAACTTATTCTTTTCCACAATGCTTTGGCCAGCTGGTCATTGCTTGATCTTGTTAAGGCTCAGTTGAGTGGATTTTCTGGTCTTTGCTGGACTCAGTCATATACTTTGTGGCTAACTGGAGGTAGTATTTCTAGACTTGCCTTTCTAGGACCAGTTGTCTGGACTAGACAGAGGGACAATTTTTCCAGACTTGTATCTCATTATCTTTCTGGGACCAGTTCACTAGACTAAACTATAGCAGAGGGCCAGACAGAAAGCCCAACGTCATAAGGACTTTTGAGGTGACTCTGTGAATCATGACTGCAAATATCCCATTGGCCAAAGGAAGTTTATATGCTCAAGATTAAGAGCAGCCCTAGCAGAAGGTCTCATGGCAAGTGGTGTAGACACAGAGAATAGTGAAGATCTAAGGTCATTGTTGAAGTGTATGAAGGCTACTGTCTGAGGAAATGGTAGTTCTCAAACTGGGATGGTTACAGTAAAAATTAGCACAACTTAATTTGGACAAAAGTTTGGCAGTATATGAGAAAAACATTGTACATATGTGTTGCCTCTGATTCAGTAAAAATTATGCTAGGTGAATGAATCATTATGGATATAAATAAAGACATCGTGAAGATGCTTACTATAACATTGCTTGTAAGGGTAAAATCTTGAAAACTAATGTTCAAAAACGAAGTCATGGTCAGTAAGTTATGGCCCATTCACATGATGCAATAATATGAAGCCATTAAACATGAGGATAAAGAAGACTTATGTCATATCATCATTAAAACAACACGTTCAGAAACTAAGGAAAGAATATTGAAGGCTGTAAGAGAGAAAAAACAAGTAACATACAAAGGTAAACCCATCAAAATCACAGCAGACTTCTCAACAGAAACATTAAAAGCAAGAAGAGCGTGGGGTGAGATCTTCCAGGCACTGAATGAAAATAACTTCAACCCCAGGATACTCTACCCAGCAAAGCTATCATTCAAAATAGATGGAGCAATAAAAGTCTTCCATGATAAGCAGAAACTAAAACAATATGTAACCACAAAGCCACCATTACAAAAGATTCTGCAAGGGATCCTGCACACAGAAAGTGACACCCAACTTAACCATGAAAAGGCAGGCAGCACCAAACCACAGGATAAGAAAAAGCAAGACAGTAGAGAGTAACAGCAAGTTAGGTACACACAATCAAACCTTCAAACAACTAAGACAACTAAATGGCAGGAATCACCACATACCTATCAGTACTAACACTTAATGTTAATGGACTTAATTCACCCATCAAAAGACACCGTTTGACAAAATGGATTAAAAAAGAAGATCCAACAATTTGTTGCTTACAGGAGACTCATCTCACCGACAGAAATAAGCATATGCTTAGGATGAAAGGCTGGAAGAAGATTTACCAAGCCAATGGCCCCCGAAAACAGGCAGGAGTAGCAATACTTATCTCTGACAAAGTAGACTTCAAACCTACATTGATCAAACGAGATAAAGAAGGACATTCCATACTAATAAAAGGGGAAATAGACCAAAAGGAAATAATAATCATCAATCTGTACGCACCCAATGTCAACGCACCCAATTTCATCAAACATACCCTGAAAGACCTAAAAGCATATATAAATGCCAACACAGTGGTTGTGGGAGACTTTAACACCACATTATCATCAATAGATAGGTCATCCAAACAAAAACTCAATAAAGAAATCCAAGATCTAAAATATGCAATAGATCAAGTGGACCTAGTAGATGTCTACAGAACATTTCATCCAACCTCTACACAATACACATTCTTCTCAGCAGCCCATGGAACCTTCTCCAAAATAGATCATATCCTAGGGCACAAAGCAAGCCTCAGCAAATATAAGAAAATAGAAATAATACCGTGCATACTATCTGACCACAATGCAGTAAAAGTAGAACTCAACAACAAAAGTAAAGACAAAAAACATGCAAACAGCTGGAAACTAAATAACTCATTACTTAATGAAGAATGGATCATCGATGCAATAAAAGAGGAAATTAAAAAGTTCCTGGAAGTCAGTGAAAATGAAAACACAACCTACCGGAACCTATGGGACACAGCTAAGGCAGTCTTGAGAGGAAAGTTTATAGCCATGAGTGCATATATTAAAAAGATTGAAAGATCCCAAATCAATGACCTAATGATACATCTCAAACTCCTAGAAAAACAAGAACAAGCAAATCCCAAAACAAATAGAAGGAGAGAAATAATAAAAATAAGAGCTGAAATCAACGAAATAGAAACCAAAAAAACCATACAAAGAATTAATGAAACAAAAAGTTGGTTCTTTGAAAAAATAAACAAGATCGATAGACCCCTGGCAAACCTGACTAAAATGAGGAGAGAAAAAACCCAAATTAGTAGAATTAGGAATGCAAAAGGGGAGATAACAACAAATACCATGGAAGTCCAGGAAATCATCAGAGACTACTTTGAGAAACTATATTCAAATAAATTTGAAAATCTAAAAGAAATGGACAGATTTCTAGATACATATGATCATCCAAAACTGAACCAAGAGGAAATTAATCACCTGAATAGACCTATAACACAAAATGAAATTGAAGCAGCAATCAAGAGTCTCCCCAAAAAGAAAAGTCCAGGACCTGATGGATTCTCTGCTGAATTCTATCAGTCCTTTAAAGCAGAACTGATACCAACCCTCCTTAAACTGTTCCACGAAATAGAAAGGGAAGGAAAACTGCCAAACACATTTTATGAAGCCAGTATTACACTTATCCCAAAACCAGGCAAAGACACCTCCAAAAAGGAGAACTATAGGCCAATCTCCTTAATGAACATTGATGCAAAAATCCTCAACAAAATAAAGGCAAACCAAATTCAGCAACACATCAAAAAGATTATTCACCACGACCAGGTAGGCTTCATCCCAGGGATGCAGGGGTGGTTCAACATACGAAAATCAATAAACGTAATAAACCACATTAACAGAAGCAAAGACAAAAACCACTTGATCATCTCAATAGATGCAGAAAAAGCCTTTGATAAGATCCAACATCATTTCATGATAAAAGCTCTAAGAAAACTAGGAATAGAAGGAAAGTTCCTCAACATTATAAAAGCTATATATGACAAACCTACAGTCAGCATTATACTTAACGGAGAAAACCTGAAACCATTCCCTCTAAAATCAGGAACCAGACAAGGATGCCCACTATCTCCACTCCTATTCAACATAGTACTGGAATTCCTAGCCAGAGCAATTAGGCAAGAAGAAGGAATAAAAGGAATACAAATAGGTAAAGAAACTGTCAAAATATCCCTATTTGCAGACGACATGATCCTATACCTTAAAGACCCAAAAAACTCTACTCAGAAGCTTCTAGACATCATCAATAGCTATAGCAAGGTGCAGGATATAAAATCAACCTAGAAAAATCATTAGCATTTCTGCACTAACAATGAGCAAACGGAAAAAGAATGTATGAAAACAATTCCATTTACAATAGCCTCAAACAAAATCAAATACCTAGGTGTAAACCTAACAAAAGATGTGAAAGACCTCTACAAGGAAAACTATACACTTCTGAAGAAAGAGATTGAGGAAGACTATAGAAAGTGGAGAGATCTCCCATGCTCATGGATTGGTAGAATCAACACAGTAAAAATGTTGATACTCCCAAAAGTAATCTACATATTTAATGCAATTCCCATCAAAATTCCAATGGCATTCATTAAAGAGATTGAAAAATCTACTGTTAAATTTATATGGAAACACAAGAGGCCACGAATAGCCAAGGCAATACTCAGTCAAAAGAACAATGCAGGAGGTATCACAATACCTGACTTCAAACTATATTACAAAGCAATAACAATAAAAACAGCATGGTACTGGCACAAAAACAGACATGAAGACCAGTGGAACAGAATAGAGGATCCAGATATGAAGCCACACAACTATGAGCAACTTATCTTTGACAAAGGAGCTAAAAATATACGATGGAGAAATAGCAGCCTCTTCAACAAAAACTGCTGGGAAAACTGGTTAGCAGTCTGCAAAAAACTGAAACTAGATCCATGTATATCACCCTATACCAAGATTAACTCAAAATGGATCAAGGATCTTAATATCAGACCCCAAACTCTTAAGTTGATACAAGAAAGAGTAGGAAATACTCTGGAGTTAGTAGGTATAGGTAAGAACTTTCTCAATGAAACCCCAGCAGCACAGCAACTAAGAGATAGCATAGATAAATGGGACCTCATAAAACTAAAAAGCTTCTTTTCATTAAAAGAAATGGTCTCTAAACTGAAGAGACACCCACAGAGTGGGAGAAAATATTTGCCAACTATACATCAGACAAAGGACTGATAACCAGAATATACAGGGAACTTAAAAAACTAAATTCTCCCAAAACTAATGAACCAATAAAGAAATGGGCAAGTGAACTAAACAGAACTTTCTCAAAAGAAGAAATTCAAATGGCCAGAAAACACATGAAAAAATGCTCACCATCTCTAGCAATAAAGGAAATGCAAATTAAAACCACACTAAGATTCCACCTCACCCCTGTTAGAATAGCCATCATCAGCAACACCACAACACCACCAACAACAGGTGTTGGCGAGGATGCAGGGAAAAAGGAACCCTCTTACACTGTTGGTGGGAATGTAGACTAGTACAACCACTCTGAAAAAAAATTTGGAGGCTACTTAAAACGCTAGACATTGATCTACCATTTGATCCAGCAATACCACTCTTGGGGATATACCCAAAAGACTGTGACACAGGCTACTCCAGAGGCACCTGCATACCCATGTTTATTGCAGCACTATTCACAATAACCAAGTTATGGAAACAGCCAAGATGCCCCACCACTGACGAATGGATTAAGAAAATGTGGTATCTATACACAATGGAATTTTATGCAGCCATGAAGAAGAACGAAATGTTATCATTCGCTGGTAAATGGATGGAATTGCAGAACATCATTCTGAGTGAGGTTAGCCTGGCCCAAAAGACCAAAAATTGTATGTTCTCCCTCATATGTGGACATTAGATCAAGGGCAAACACAACAAGGGGATTGGACTATGAGCACATGATAAAAGCAAGAGCACACAAGGGAGGGGTGAGGATAGATAAGACGCCTAAAATACTAGCTAGCATTTGTTGCCCTTAACGCAGAGAAACTAAAGCAGATACCTTAAAAGCAACTGAGGCCAATAGGAAAAGGGGAACAGGTACTAGAGAAAAGGTTAGATCAAAAAGAATTAACCTAGAAGGTAACACCCACGCACAGGAAATCAATGTGAGTCAATGCCCTGTATAGCTATCCTTATCTCAACCAGCAAAAACCCTTGTTCCTTCCTATTATTGCTTATACTCTCTCTACAACAAAATTAGAGATAAGGGGAAAATAGTTTCTGCTGGGTATTGAGGGGGGGAGAGGGAGGGGGCGGAGTGGGTGGTAAGGGAGGGGGTGGGGGCAGGGGGGAGAAATGAACCAAGCCTTGTATGCACATATGAATAATAAAAGAAAAATGAAAAAAAAAAGACTTATGCTATGGGAGAACTTGCATTAATATGTTATGTATCATACAGTGAAGAAAGTCATACAAGTTTCTATAATTGTGTGTGTTTGTTAAAAATGAATATATGTACATTGATAAGAAATTGCATGTGTACTATAACATTAACAGTGGCAGTTTTGTGAATGTTATGTGAAAAATAAGATTAGTATTGAAGGGTTTTTTTGTAATTTTGGGGGGTTATTCAGTTTTTCCAAGATGCTCATGTATGGCTTTTATTGTAAAAATTGTTTTACACAAAATAAAATAAATCTTCTTTAAAAAGAAAAAAGTGTGGGGAAAAAAGGATAGCAGAAGCAATCAGTGTATATGTCATGAGTTGCTGATTTCTGCTTTCAGATTTTTTCTTTGTTCTCCCAGAGGCATTGTAAGATAACATACACTCCATCTATTGATTGAAAAAGCATTTTATTACAAATGAGTAACTTGTTGGACAAGAATCACTTATGGATATATAACTATGCATCAATTGTACCGCTCTTCTTTAAGTTATCTATTGTAAATTAGAGTTATGATTATTGTCTCAGCCTAAACATTGTTTATATATAACTAGTCCCTTGTCACCTGCAAAAGCTAATGTTTTAACTTTGAAGCACCTAAGCTAAGGCAGATTACAATATGTTGTCAGTTTCTACACTAAAATATTAAAACAATAATACAGTTACCAATAGTTGACAGTAGAAGCAAATTAGATTCAGACTTCTCATGTGACTTGCCTACATACTTTCCTCCTCAGTACTGGTCTACTCCTCTGTTACAGTTCATGTGGTTGTAACTGTTAAGTTTTATGCCATAGAAAGGGTGTCCTGCTACACAGATATCTTCAATCAACAGAAATGTGTCTAACAAAGCATTAATTCTTTTTATAATTAAGAATCACTTATGAATGTTCATGGATATGATAAAATATTATTCTTCTATATGTTCTTAACAACTAATTCAATGCTTAGTATTTGTTAATGAGTGAGATTATTATGTTATTGTATACCTATCTATGTATGTCAAGTAGGTTGTAATAAAATTAAAGTGTGGAAGGCCAACATAGATGCTGCCAAATACAAACGTGACTGTAGAAAAGGAAATATTTTTTATCAATAGTAGATAAAAAGATGGTGAATGGATTTAAAACAATTCATATAGTGTTTTAAAAATGCATTAAAGTCAAAACTCAAACAGAGCTTTTAAGAATATGAAATAAGTGTGACTATGTGCACCACAGAATGTTTGTCCACCCAGAAACCTTTTTATGCTGACACAAATACTTGTACTTGAAGGCCCCGAATCTCAAGAAACTGCTTACTGAATGTTGGAGAAAGTTTCCACGCCAGAGAATCTAGTGCTGTTAATCTTCTGCCACATTTGTGCTAGGTCCATTAGACCATTTCAGGTCTTGTCTGTTTTTATTACTTGTTATATTTCTAGTAAAGTTAAAGCTTTTAACACTGCTTGGATGCCTGTGAAGTTGATGAATTCCTCTGCTACTGATGGTGTCTCATGCTGATCTTCTAATGGGCACATTGAAATAAAATCTGCTGGGTTATTTTCTTTCCCTGGCCCATGCACAATTTTATAATCATAACCATGTAGATATTGTAAACCCCATCACTCAGAGCACATTGCTGCCTTGAACTGTGAACTGCCAAATATTGTCATGAGTACCTGATGATCTGTTACCACAGTAAATGCTGAGCCATAAATGAATAAGAGACAGTGTATTAAAACTGGGGTGGCTGACAGGCCTTTGTCAAGTCCCAAGGATGGTTGGGACTCTCTTAAAACTGGTTTTGCATAGAGGAAAGTAAGTGCACTTTCACCCAGATTAGAACACAAGATATATTTTCATAAATTTAAGAAAGCCTCCATGAATCTGCTGATACAGTCCTTTTTTCCTTAACTGTAAGGTAATGACCTGTAAGTTTGTATATTGCAAACCATGAAAGAGTTATTACCTTCATTTCCATCTGTCAAGTGACTAAGAATACACAAAATTATTTTAGAATGCTTTACATTATAATAGCTTCTCAGTCAACATGGCAATAAGAAAGCCATATCTCTAACTTGGTCCTAAATTCTAATTTCTTAAGCAACTAAATCATGTTTGGTCCTTGGGTTTCAGTATTTCCATTTGTAAAATGGGAACAATAATAATTTTTTTGGCCTGAGGGGAAAGAAAATACAAAATACTGGATGGAATTCAAGTAAACAGGTACAGAACATCCAAATTTTGATTTCTTGAACAGTAAAATTCAATGACAACTCTATTAATAATTAAATTCCTCCATTTGTATTTTTTCATAATTAAGAAAAAGAAAAAACCTAAACTTACTTTACAAAACATTTCATATAGCTTAAGGATTAGAACAGCTCTCGTGTAACTTAATGAGTGCTAGAGATAATAAAATATTTGCCATTTCTAAAATTCTCACCTTGTTCAGGCTACTCTTTGATGTATTTCAAGAACATGGTTGACTTTTTAATACTCTTCTTTTTCTCTTTTTTTTTAATTTTTATTTTATTCATATGTGCATACAATGTTTGGGTCATTTCTCCCCCTTTCCCCCACCCCCTCTTTTACCCCCCTGCCCCCTCCCTCTCTCTCCCACCCCCTTGCTACATGGCAGAAACTATTCTGCCTTTATCTCTAATTTTGTTGAAGAGAGATTATAAGCAATAATAGGAAGGAACAAGGGTTTTTGCTAGTTGAGATAAGGATAGCTATACAGGGAGTTGACTCACATTAATTTCCTGTGCATGTGTGTTACCTTCTAGGTTAATTCTTTTTGATCTAACCTTTTCTCTAGTTCCTGGTCCCCTTCTCCTATTGGCCTCAGTTGCTTTTAAGGTATCTGCTTTAGTTTCTCTGCTTGTGGGCAACAAATGCTAGCTAATTTTTTAGGTGTCTTACCTATCCTCATATCTCCCTTTTGTGCTCTCTCTTTTATCTTGTGATCAAAGTTCAGTCCCCTTGTTGTGTTTGCCCTTGATCTAATGATCACATATGGAGGAGAACATACGATTTTTGGTCTTTTGGGCCAGGCTAACCTCACTCAGAATGATGTTCTCCAGTTCCATCCATTCACCAGCAAATGATAACATTTTGTTCTTCTTGATCATCTATTGATGATAATGGGGTGTTAAAGTCTCCCACAACCACTGTGTTGGCGTTTATATATGCTTTTAGGTCTTTCAGGGTATGTTTGATGAAATTGGGTGCATTGACATTGGGTGCATACAGGTTGATAATTGTTATTTCCTTTTGGTCTATTTCCTGTTTTATTAGTATGGAATGTCCTTCTTTATCTTGTTTGATCAATGTAGGTTTGAAGTCTACTTTGTCAAAGATAAACATTGCTACTCCTGCCTGTTTTCAGGGGCCATTGGCTTGGTAAATCTTCTTCCAGCCTTTGATCCTAAGCCTATGCTTATTTCTGTCAGTGAGATGGGTCTCCTGTAAGCAACAAATTGTTAGATCTTCCTTTTTAATCCAGTTCATCAAATGGTGCCTTTTGATGGGGGGAATTAAGTCCATTAACATTAAGTGTTAGTACTGATAGGTATGTGGTGATTCCTGTCATTTAGTTGTCTTAGTTGTTTGAAGGTTTGATTGTTGTGTACCTAAGTTGAGGTTACTCTCTACTTTCTTGCTTTTTCTTTTCCTGTTGGTTTGGTGCTGCCTGCCCTTTCATGGTTAAGTTGGGTTTCACTTTCTGTGTGCAGAATCCCTTGAAGAATCTTTTGTAGTGGTGGCTTTGTGTCACATATTGTTTTAGTTTCTGCTTATCATGGAAGATTTTTATTGCTCCATCTATTTTGAATGATAGTTTTGCTGGGTAAAGTATCCTAGAGTTGAAGTTATTTTCATTCAGTGCCCAGAAGTTCTCACCCCAAGCTCTTCTTGCTTTTAATGTTTCTGTTGAGAAGTCTGCTGTGATTTTGATGGGTTCACCTTTGTATGTTATTTGTTTTTTCTCTCTTATAGCCTTCAATATTCTTTCTCAGGTCTCTGTATTTGTTGTTTTAATGATAATATTCCGTGGAGTAGTTCTATTTTGGTCAGGTCTTGTTTGGTGTTCTGGAAGCCTCTTGCATCTCTATGGGAATAGATTTCTCTAGATTTGGGAAATTTTCTGTTATTATTTTATTGAATATATTACGCATTCCCTTTGCTTGAACCTCTTCTCCTTCTTCAATGCCCATGATTCTCAGGTTTGGTCTTTTGATGGAGTCTGTGAGTTCCTGCATTTTCTTTTCACAGGTCTTGAGTGGTTTAACTAATACTTCTTCGGTTTTTCCTTTAATTACCATTTCATCTTCGAGTTGTGAGATTCTGTCTTCTGTTTGTTCTATTCTGCTGGATTGGCCTCCATTTTGTTTTGCAATTCTGTTTCGTTCCTTTTTTTGAGGTTTTCCATATCCTGAGTCACTTCCTCTTTAATGTTGTCTATTTTCGTCCTGAGTTCATTTATCTCTTTATTGATCATGTTCTTTGTGTCACTTTGGTGTTTATACAGTGCTTCTGTGGTTTCATTTATTTCTTCTTGTGCTTTTTCAAATTCTCTATTTTTGTTGTCTTGGAATTTCTTGAGTGTCTCCTGTACATTTTGGTTGACCCTATCCAGTATCATCTCTATAAAATTCTCATTGATTACCTGTAGTATGTCTTCTTTTAAATTATTCTTGTGGGCTTCATTGGGTTCTTTGGCATAGTTTATCTTCATTTTGTTGGAGTCTGGATCTGAGTATCTGTTTTCTTCATTTTCCTCTGGTTCCTGTACTAATTTTTTGCTTTGGGGAAACTGGTTTCCCTGTTTTTTCTGTCTTCCCGTCATTGCCCTTGGTGTTGTTATTGTGCCTGTACTGTGTGCAATTAAGTATTTTCTAACTTGTAATAATAACAATGGTGATATTTAGAATGGAAGGGTGAAAGGAGAGGGAAAGCAGAGAAGTTAAAGAAAGAGGGAAAAACAAGTAAACAAACAAAAAAGTTTCAAAGATGTAAACAGGGAGAGATAGTGTACTAATCAACAGTAAGCTGAACAGGCATTAGAGAGATTGAGAGAGTATTGAGAAAATAATAATAATAATAATAATAATAAAATTTTAAAAATCTCCAAGTTCAAATGCAATAGTTTCAGTGTTAATAATTTTGGTGTTAGTCCCTTAGTCTCCAATCCTGGAGATAGTGTCTCAGAAGTAGTTCTGTTGTTGTCTCATCAAAGGGGAAAACAAACAAACAAAACAAAACAAACCTAAACTAAAAATAAAAAAAAAAAACCACAAAGTGTCCCAAGTTCAAATGCAATACAGTTTGAGTAAGTTTTTCAGCATACAGGTGTAGTTTGGTTGTTGTCTCATCAAAGGTAGGGAGAAAAAAAAAAGAGTCTGGAGACAGTTCTGTGAATGTCTATCTGAGGCTGTGGCTCACCTGACCACTGCTGTCAGCCTTCTGTTGCTGGAGGCTTTATTTATGCAGATCTCAGGAGTGAGCTTAACACTCACCTGGCCCCTCAGGCTTTGTTTACTTAGAGTTCTGGACACGACCACCACTGCTACAAGCTTTCCCCTTTCCAAGCACACTGGGGGAGGTGACACTGCACCCGCTTTCAGAGGCCTGCGTGTTTATTTACAGTTCACGTGGGAAGTGGGCCTTCCCCCCTCTCCTGTGGAGTTTTCCTCCCACCACCACTTTTACAAGCTTTTCAGCTACTGGTTGCTGGGTGTGTGCTGCCACTCCTGCCTTCTCCAGTTGGCTTATTGTGAGGGATTTCCCCTCCTCCCCTCTTCGGCACTCAGGGCACCCCACCCTGAGCAAGGTGAGTTTATTGTTGTTGTTGTTGTTGTTCAAACCACAGTCTTCTGTTCTTTCAGCATCTCCCTTTATCAATTAGTTGAATGAAAAATACATAGCAATTTAGTGAATACCTGTTACATTCTAGACACCATATTAGGTATTTTACGTATTTCATCTGATTTAACTGCCCTTACAATCTAATGAGGTAGGCACTGTTCTTATTTCCATTTCAAGTTGAGCAAAGAGACTTAGGAAGTTGAATAATTTTCCAAGGTTACAGAGATACTAAATGGCAGGGCAAGATTCAAACTCATGATCTTTCAACTCCTCTCATATTTTCAGCCTGTAAATCAGTTGTTGTGGTTTGTAAAGTGGGTCCATAATTCTTTGACACCTCTTCCTTCAAAACATGAAAATAATTCCCTCCGTAGAATTTGGCAGAAGTGACTGTGTCTTCTATGACACTTTAAAGGCAATGTAGCTTCCTCCTTGCTCTTTTCTTGGTTTATCACACTGGAAGCCAGCCACCATGTAAGAGGACTCTAAATTAGTCCTAATGGAAGTCTACAAGGCTTAACACTCCTGCCAATAACCGCCAACTTACCTATTGTGAGTGAGCCAGCTTAGAAGCTCATGTCCCATCCCAGGAAGGTCCTGGAAGGATGAAAGCCTTGGTAGGCATCTTTTTTTATTTTCAGCACCAAAAGATATTTTATAAGTACAAGTTATTTGAATATGTACAGGGGATTGTATACCAAGGAGCATATTATCTTAGAGGAACGTAAAGATTTTAACCACAGCAGCACAGAAACTAAGGTTTCATCTTAGGTTTCAATATTAATGGTTCTGAAAAAGAAGATGTATCTTGAGTAATGACACAATGGGTTTATTATCTACTAGTACTTTTATACATGACCTCTATAATGAAAAGAACATTGTTTTTCCTACCATGGCCTTACACATTCAACTTTTTTGTTGTTGGGCTGGAGTTTGAACTCAGGGGTTTGCACTTGCAAAGAAGGTACTCTCTTGGTAGGCATCTTGACCACAGCCACATGAAACACCATGAGCTAGAACAACACAGCTAGGCTGCTCTCAAATCCCTCAGCCACTGTGTAAGACTATAAATGCTAATTGTTGTTTTAAGCTGCTAATATTTGATGTAATTTCTTAAGCAACAATATACCTGCTCAAAGTACAGATAGAAAATTGGTATGCAAAGTGATCACTACAGTTTAGAATCCTAGGACAAAATCAATAATAAAAAATTATAAGTTACTATACTAAACACTTAAAATCATTATGCATGTTTAATTCTTAATGTGGGAATAGTTAACTTTAAAATAATAGGAATTGCCCACAATTTCAAATTGAGCTAACAATATGATTCTTAAAAAAAAAAAAATTACTGCAAGTGTTGGTACAATCTCAGCAACTCAGGAGACATAGGGTGGGAGGATCACAGTGCAAGACAACCCAGGCAAAAAAGTTATCAAGACCGCTCATGACCAGTAAGCCAGGCTTGGGGCATGGTGATATGCACCTGTGGTACCAGCTACAGCAGAAGCCATAGGTAGGAGGATAGCAGTCTGAGGCTGTCCCAAGACGGAAACATGACACCCTATCTGAAAATTAACTAAATCACCCAGTACCATCACCACCACCAAAAAAACCTAATCAATTGAACAAACAACAATAACAAAACTCAATCAAGACAGAGGGAGAATATGAATTTAATTCTCTCTAGGGTCTGGCCGAAGGGACTATGGGGAGACAGGAGAGGAAAAGAAAATGATGAACAGTAAATATTCTGAAATACATTGCATCTGTGTATGAAGACAGTGTAGGAGATGTATTGAAAGCTGTTGACTAATGGGGAGCAGGGCAACACAGAAAGAGTAAATAATAGGGAGGTTAATCTGATTCAAGTATGGGGTGTGTGTGTGTGTGTGTGTGTGTGTGTGTGTGTGTGTGTGTGTATGTGTGTGTGTGTGTGTGTGTGTGTGTGTGTGTGTGTGTGTGTGTGTGTGTGAAATACCAAGGCAAACCACCCTTGAATAATCAATATATACTTAAAGAAATGAAGGACAGGAAAGCAAAATAGGTATGGATGTGGGTACCAGTGGGAGGAGGAAGGGTAAGCAGAGGGTAAACATGGTTGATGTACTTTGCATACATGTATGAAAGTTGAAATTGTTCTAAGAAGGGAGAGAAGGGGGATGAGGGAGAATGATGGAGGGGGTGAATCTAATTAAGATATGTTGTAAGCACATATGTAAATGTGACAATGAGACCCTTTGTACAATTAATATGTGCTAATAAAAAAGGGCTAGGTGCAGGGATTAAGTGGTAGAGCACCTACTTAACTAGCACAAGGTCCTAAGTTTAAACTCCAGTACCACCAAAAATAAATACATGTTGTATAGTATTTGGCTGCATTCATGAAAACTGAGTCTCTCTCTGCTACTGTCTGGACAGGTCAGAGCACAACTGTATACCCAGTTTTGTTCCACATTAATAGAGTATTTCTGAGGTGGCACTTGGGATTATGAGAGGCTGGAAACCATGTCCGGTGAAGCATCATTTAGGAATCTTGAGTTCTTTGGCTCAGAGAAAGAAAGAACAATGAAGAAAGTTTCGCTGCCTTTGACATTTTGAAGCAGTCTGCCATGAAGGCGGGGAAGACTCATTTTGTTTCACAGGATAGACCCAGGATCACTGGAAGGCAGACCTAGGGGTTGCTGATGCTGTTAGCATTGGAACATGCGGGAGGAGACGGTGTTAATGTTCAGAAAGCTCTAGAAGGGATGATTGACCCTGCACACGAGGTAAGACTACAAAATTCCAAGAGCTCTTTCCAACTACAGTTCAGTGGCACTGGAAGCCTAGTGGAGTGTTGGTGATGGGTGATAGGAGTGATACCAGCAACTTGGATTATTCATGCACTTTGTTCATTTTCCCAACTTGAACCTAGAAGGACTCACTGCTTTTTAAAGTATACATGTTTGCTTAGAGGCAGAGTTTGAGCACTCTTCTGGGAGATATTGCTCATGTCCATCTAATCACATAATCATATAGATATGACTAAACATATCTATAAATAAAGAGGGGGCTTTGGTGTTGATTTATAAATATGGAATCATATTGTACATAATTTCCTGTATCTTACCTATAGCAGTTCTCATTTCTACTTATGATGCACATGAATACTTTTTTGCCCAAGGTGTAATGGCTCTTTTTATTTTTTATTTTTTTTGTCAAGCCAATGCATGCTTTCTCATTGTTACTTTAATTTGCATTTCTCTAAATTGTTTGTAATTTTGAGCTTCTTTTTATGTCTATTGCCATTTGGATTTTACTCTTCTGTGAATTGCCTATTCGTATCATTGGCCCATTTGCAAGTAGATCTCTTCTTGTCAATGCTAAGGAGACTGTATGTTACAGGTATTGTTCCTACTTCTAAGAGCTAGTGAATAAGTAGGGCACACGTAAGCAATAATAAGGCTGAGGAATGCATTATAGAACTCCTACTCTTCATTTGGAAATCCTCTTGGTTTCTTCTGTAAAACCAGAGTGCTGACATATTGAACAAAATGGTGCTACCACTTCATCTTTATGGCTTTGTTTTTGTTTTTGGCAGCACTGGGATTTGAACTCAGGGCCTCATGCTTGCTAGGAAGGTGCTTTTACCATGTGAGCCACTCTGCCAGCCCCATCTTCATGTTAAATTGCTACCAGTGTTTAAATAAAAATCTTATAACAATAAAAGCTACAGTATTTTCCTTCTATATGCCACAGATCATCTTGCATGCCACCAGAGAGAATGTGCACACTTGTTTAATTTCAAAAGGAATGCATATTCTTTAGGGAACATCAGTATGATCTTACTCCTTATAAGATTCCAACACTTCCCTTATTTTGATGAAGGACTACAGGGACTCTGTCTGGGTCATTGAGGATACATAGCATCATTCTAAAATACTATCTCCTTGGTCACCATTTTCCTCAATCGTTTATTTGAATCCATACATTTGTTCCAGAAGCTGTAGAAAGGATGACTGCCCCCACATGGAAGGTTAAACTACAAGACCTAAGAGCCCTTTATGACTACAATTCAGTGCACTAGTGAGAGGAGTTAGAGGGTCAACTGGGAACCGGACTGTTTAAAGTCATGGGTCCCTCATTCAGTACAGCAAGAAGCAGTAAGCAGAAAAAAATATACAAATGGGTAAGAAAGCAAGGTTAGTTAGGAATAAAGTTTAGCCTATAAACTTGTTGGAAATGGCTGTAAGTCTAGTGCTGAACTTTCTCATAGCCAAATAAAAGAGGAAAAAGCAATTACCTATAAACTTCAGTGTTCACAAGTTAAAGATTAATCTGTTGCTCAGGAAATTGCTTAAGTATCCCTACATTTGACCTGAGGTTAATGTTCTTTCACAGGGCTTTTCATGTCACAGAGCATATAGGTTTGAGCCTTAGTTTTCCTTACCTAAAAAGAGGACTTGACCTGGATCATCATGTTGGTTTCTTCCAGGTCCTGTGGGCTCTGAAATTTTGCTTTATTATGACCATTTCTTTTGTCATTGTTTAACTTCTCAGGTATCATTCCATAAGACATAGACTGTGGGCATATTCTTCTCATCTCATAATTCAATTATCTAGAATTTGGTGTAGCTAAGGACCAAATGAGAAGAGCCCTCTTGAAGATGATGCAGGTCTTTGTAAGTATTTCTTGTATTCTATATCCAGGATATGGAGATAGTAAAGGACTTTTAATACAGAAATGCTATGTCCTTGGTGGGACATGGTGATCCATACCCATGATCTCTGCAATTGAAGCTAAGGCAAGAAGATCTTGAGTTCCAGGCCACTCTGGAACATAGATACCCTGTGTGAAAACAAAAGCAAGAAATCAAACAAAAACCTACATCTTCAATTACCCTCTCCTATGGTGTACTCACCATTTGTGATATTTTACCCACAGTTGATGCAACAATTTGCTGAGTTGGCTTCAGGTAAAATAGCTCTGATAGTATTGTTTTTAATTAATAGACTATTTTTAGAACAGTTCTAGACATTTAGAAAATTTAGTAGATAGTACAGAGCACCAAAATATTTCCCTCTCCCTAAATCAGTTTCCTTTACTATTGACATTTCACATTAGTGTAGTACATTTATTATAATTGATGAGCCAATAGCGATATATTATTATTAACTAAACTCCACAGTATATATTAGGGTACAGTCTTTGTATTCTAAAGTTCTATGAGTTTATGTACCTGGCAGTATCATATAAACTGGTTTCATGCCCTGGTTTTAAGTAAGGTGATTCCAACAGTATTTTTTTTTATCATCTCTTAATACCTTGTATAAGGTTTTCTCATTCATGTCCAAAGACAAAAGTTGTATATGCATAAGGGCCCCCAAATATCCTCACATACTTTAACCTAACACATGGCCAATATATCATTTTAGAGGTTAGACTATATATTCTAAGAGAACTAGGAATAAGTTTTCATTTTATGAGAGTAGGCTGTCATTTTCCATAGACATGGAATTCTGAATTCATTCAGGGTGCTCAATTCCATTATCAATTTATTATTCCAAAAGAGCACATGGTGGCTTAGCACAACATTCTGATGTTACAACAAGATGTCTAATTAAGCATTCAAGGTATATCACCTAAACGGTCCTTTTCTTGGGAGCTATTTCTAAATATTTGGCAAATTCAATGGAGTGAGTCAGTCCTGCAAATTTTGAAGTGTTCTGGATTTATACTCAGTAGAAAGCATTTCTGTCCAGAATATGGAAGCATGTAATTTTTTTTTGTTATTTTGACATCTTTCCCTTACATTTATTTTGCATAGAAAGAAGAATCCAATTCCCAAACACTCAGACATGCCTTTACTTCATGTTTCCATACTGTTTCCTGAGGTCACCAGCATATTGGGCTCCTGTGGTCATCAGTTAGACAAGTTATCACTTTTAGACAGTAAAAACACCCTCACTGAACATATCTATGAGTAGAGAGAGAGATTTGTGTTTAATTACATGTAATCATTCTTTCAGTCAATAAATATATATTGAGTCCCTACTATGGGCTGAGAACTGGGCTAGATATAAAAACAAAATATTCTGGTGATGAGACAATTAAAAGAGAAGGTGACTATATATGAATACAGTATTTTAGAGCATATTTTACAGATAAATTAAGATAAATGAATACCAGAGCTAGTAATTGAACTCTTAGTAAGGTATAGCTACCCTATACTTTTTTTTAAAAATAACACTCTATTGTACTAACAGATCTGTGATTGCTTTAATATTTTAATTTGTGCCAACTATATTCCTTGGGATAATTGGGGGACAAGGAAGATGCCTCCTGATTCTAGTGAAGATTAATTTAATTTGCCTTTGATGAAATTGAAGCTGAAATTGTTAGCAGAAAAGCATACCTAAGGAGGTATAAAAACCCAAGAGCGTTGTTGTTGCTCTTTTCCAAGTTTGTTGTAGATTAGAATTTCATCACTGGACTTAAAAGCATCGGGGACATGTTGAATTACTTTTCTGATTGTATCTTAAAATTTTTTCAACAGCTGAGTTTATTTTAGACATTAATCTTTGAGACTGTCTCAAGAAAATACAAAAATAAAATATTTTCAAATAACAAGATCTTGTAATGAGTTCTGAGGGTCACCTTTGTTCAAATCAGGCTCAGAAAAGACAGATGAACCATTGAGCAATTGAACTGTATGTGTTAAAATTGTCCAGGTAATAAATGTGCCTCCTTCTCCCTATCTCTTCATCTGATTCACACCAATGCAAATTCTGACCTACCTTTATTATTCAGTTTAAGAAGAAAAAGTATAAAAGATATATTAGTAAATGATGCTGGATCAGTCAGTGTCCTGGTTTTATCACTGGCTTTTCCATTCTTTTAAATTAGAGTCTCCATTTTTCTTAAGTCTTATGTTTCTTCATTTTTATCATGCAGCGTCAATAATTTCTCTATGTTTGCAGCTAAGTCAGGCTGTAGAATATATCAACTATATTTTTAATGGTACACATGGAATCGCACTGTCATATCCCCAAGGCAGAAGACTGATTTTATTAAATTACAAATACATGTAGAACATTCAAAGATGCTAGAATCACAACAAATGGTACATCATCTAACATATGGAATGGAATGTTTTCTCGATAGCTAAAAAATTGCCTTTATTGTCTTAGCATCATAAAGACATTAAGTTGTATTTAAAGTCAGCTAATAGAGTAGGGCACACATTTGGAAGATCTACAGTATTATGTGCTAACCAGTGTATAGGGTGCTTTTCCTTTCTGCAGGTGTCCTGCTTCTTTGGATCTGCCTTGACCCCTGGCCTAACTGAACCAGTGTAATGAGTTGCAAAGAGCTCAGAGTAACGGCTTTTTACCCTTTACAGTTTACAGCAGTGCTTTCATGTAATTATCTCATTTTCATCCTGTTTATGACCACACAAGGAATACAACTCTCAGCACCTTACCTATTGCACATATGGTGCTTTGTCCTCAGGGTGCTGAGTTTGAAATTAACACTATCGGATGCCTGCTATAGCATTCATTGCTCAGAGATCCTCTTCAAAGAGTCCCTTTGCATCTTTTTGCTACCAGAAGATGTAAATGTTCTGAACATGAAGCAATTCTCATCTTAATCAGTAACGACCATTCAAATTGGGATGTGGTGAGAAAAGTAGTAGTTAGAAAATAAAATCATACATTTTATTTATTCAGATCATTAGGAAGAAAAAGCAAAGTAACTAATCATGGAAAATAATTTGTTTCCTGATAGAGGCCTGGGAAGAGCTTATCTAAAGCCCTCCTTTTCTCCTAGACATAGTCATAGAGCACAACAACCTATTTGCCTACTTGGGCAAATCACCAAACCATGATCCTAGCCACAGACATTGCCATTATGGTTGGACTGCTTATACACTCACCAGGAGCCACTGAATTACAGTCCCCTCACAAGAGCTCCCTGCATCTCTCTGCTTGAGGGTATTTGCTAGTCTTAAGAACCTGTGGAACCAGTCTGTGGGTCAGACTGGAGTATTAGGGAGTTAATTCCCCAGGAGGAGCATTTATCAGGAGGGATGGTTGGTGGTGGTTGTGTCAATCTAAGTTCTGAGAACCAGACACCAAGAAGGTCTTAAATGGATACACAGGGACACTGCTGTGCAAAAAGAACTAGGAAGGGGTCAGGAAGGCTGGGAGGGTCCTCATACCACAATGCAAGCCTGATCTCAGTGAAGTAATTGAAGGAAGGTTAGGCGAAGCATTACACACTGGTGTAGCCTAAAGTGTCAGCAAAAATGTGAGGTAGTCCTTGAGCTGAGTTCTGCAAGAAAGGAGGCCCACATCTCCTGGGTTCACATCTGCCTTAGTAACTACAACCCACTCAGTAATTGGCAGTGAGTACCCTGAAGGAAGTGTGGCTCAAGCACAAACTGGCAATAGCTTTGGAAGCCTGTCAATTAGCTTCTGTAGTAGTTGGTCTGTGTGATATGTTCTCACTTGACCAGGATAAAAACTCAGGTTCTATGAGGAAACAATACTGAGCTGTGTTCTGTGCAGTTTCTCAAAGGGTCCTGGCAGGACTGAGACTCAGTGGTCCATTGCAGTAATGCTCTTTTATTATCTTTCCTTGTCTCACTTCTCCACATTGTCACTGTGTTGCCAGGGGTCACCTTCCAAATAAACTATGTGAATGCAGATCCTCTTCTCAGGGCTGGCTTTTGGAGAAACCCAAGCTAAGACAATGCTTCTCAATGACCTTTAGTTACTGAAAAGTTGCCTACTTTGAAGCAGGTCCTTCTATGGCTTATTTGGGTCACCATTTTTGTGCTCAAAATGGGATTATTGAGTATCAAAATTACCTGTTAGAGCTAATTAGCTCTTATTCCTCTCCTAAATCCTACTATCATCTTGATTTCTTTATTCTTGACCCCAACCCAAATAGACTTGAATAAATGATCCTTAACAAGATGTTTCTTCACAATCTTTGCTTGGATTTAGGGCTAAAACAATCATGCCAAAATGGCCACAGAAATGTTCTATTTTATCTTTGAGAGCCTCATGATTCAAGTGTGTTTTGCTTGATGATAGGGATATGAGCCAATATAGAAAGAGCTGAAACATTTGCTTGCCACCCAGTCCCATCCCATAAGCTAGAAGGATAATCTGCCTCCCCACTCTGGCAGAGTAGAACGAGTTTTGAGTTTTCAATCTAACTTTATCTTAAACCCTCTACTAGGAAAATCATCAAACAGGCGATCAGGAAAGGTGTCTAGCCCTTAACTTCATAGGTTGGGTCTCAAGGTAAGCTTGCCTGAAAGTTGCAATGGTGAATGGGTGAGTGTGCTGCATTGTAACCTGACCCAGTGGGGGAGGACACTAAGGCAGACCAGCCAGTGTCCACCCAGCTTCTTGTTCTGCTACATTGAGTGAGTCAAACTCATCTGATGCTGGGGTGTTCCATCTTGCACATGGCTCTCCTTACCTTTTTACACAATGGCTGCACTTCTCACAACTAAGTTATACCCTTAAAGGAGCTCCTGGTCCCTTTCTGAGAGCTGCAGGACTTCTAGTCATACAGATGACACTGTCAGAGAAGCCTTCCTGAGAAGCCCCCAATTCTAATTCTCTTCTATTCATTCTTTTTCCACTTTAACCCCATACAATATTAGGAGCAAATAACAGTTATGGTATATTGCCAAAATTTTATTATTCAAAAAACAAATGCCAGTCCCTAACCATGATTTTCTATGATTTTCATAGACGTAAATATGTTTTCAACACCAAAAATTAGGAAAAAAAGTACCCTCAGTACAACAATAATATAATTGAAAAAGTTATAGCAATCAAAAAAAATGGGAAGAATATCATTTCAGGATAAAGGATAATTGTTACCAAAAGAGGACATTTTGTGACTTTATGCTAATATTTATATATTTAAAAAATTTTTATGCTGGGCGCCAGTGGCTCATATCTGTAATCCTAGCTACTTGGTAAGAGAAGACCACTGATCCTCTTGGTTTGAAGCCAGCCCAGGCAAATAGTTCATGAGACCCTATCTCAAACATACCCAACACAAAAAAGGGCTGGGTGTGGCTCAAGTGGTAGAGTGCCTGCCTAGCAAGCATGAAGCCTGGAGTTCAAATGTCAGTACTGCCAAAAAAAAAAAAAGAAAAAGAATTGCTCCCCAATATTAGTCTGAGAATTTGTATTTGGGAACTACTAACATGAAATATCATTAATAGTGAAACTATATTGTGCTTACCACTTACCATGCATGGTTGCTTTCTAAGCATTATCTTATTTAATTCCCCATTCACACTTTTTTTTAATCCATGATTTTATTATTTCCAGCGGTTTCCACCTCCTTCTGTGCTTTCAACTTTCCTTCTGGTGTCATTTATTTCTGTCTTTAATGACATTCTTTAGTAGTTTTTTATTTTAAGTGGATTTGTTAGCACCAAATCCTTTCAGTTGGTTAGCTAGGAATGTCTTTGTTTCACCCTTATTTTTATAGGCTATTTGACTGGCTATGGACATCTTGGTTGATAACTTTTTCTTTTAGCATTTTGAGCATCATTCTGTTGCCTTACTTCAGGAGAGAAGTCATAAATCACCTTAAAACTGGTAAAAGACAAAGAGAACATTTTTAATTCAGCAAGAGAAAAATAATCATTGCATGCTGAGAATCATCAATGTGGTTAACCCCATTCACACTTAAATAAGCCTTGTTATTGTTTCCTTTTACAGGTGAATAGACTGAGGCAACAGGAGAATAAGAAGCTGGTTCAAGATTGAACAGTCAATGAAGAGCAAAGCCAGGATTCAAAGCCCACACTTGAACTCCAGAGCATAATTCACTGTAGTGGTTCTCAAAGTGTGTTCCAAGACCCAACAGCATCAGCATCGACTGAGAACTCATTGAAAATGAAAATTCTGTGTCTCACTCCAGACCTACTGAATGAGAAATGAGGTGGGACCTAGCAATCTGTGTTTTAAGAAGGCCTCTTGGAAATTTCAAAGCATGCTCAAAATAAGAACCATTACTGCGCACCATTCCAAGATATGCACAATTCCAATACACTATTGACTATTTTCTATTTGTCCTACAGTTCTTTGAAGAAATATCGTACATTCCTTAAGGATGGGACAGAGTCAAGTTCATGGGCTTTTATTCTCTGCAGTGTAGATCATGTCGTGGCTCTCTATAATGCCCTTATTAAATTGAAAAGGAAATGCTGCTATTTATCTTGAATGATGTAAACTCGCTTGGGTGTAAAAATTAGATGCTAGATTAGAGAACCTTTTGAGATTTTTACATCTCTGACACCCTAATATTGTTCCTGTCTCTTATTGCATGTGTTTGTGATCATCAGGAATTACATGAATATAAAACTAATATAGCATTTTGCTTGCATGTGAGATAATCATTAAAAACACAGCATGAATCATAGCAACATATGGCATTTAAAAATAAGCTTTTCAATCCTGCCAGGAGATCCAGAGCTCACTTTGTTTTGCCAGAGCGTGTGTAATATTGGTAAGTAAAGGTTTGAAGAAGTGGCTTTCTTTGGAATACATTAGAAAGATTTCTTTTTCCCATGCACAACATTGGCACTGCACTTATCTCACAAACAGAGCTACAAGAGAATTCTCTAAACTTGATTTTCAAGTAAAGACCTCTAGAAATATGCAGGATTGTTATTTTGAGAACTATTATAGCACGGGAACCTTGCAATCCCACAAGTGAATTACATTTCATGTGGTAGACTCTGGGCATTACATGTGACTGAGCACAAACAATATGCTTTAGAAAGTATAGAGGCATAATTATAAAAAGAATTTGAAGTGCATGGGTATTCTTCAGTTTCTTATCAAATATTTAATTGATGACTTTCTTTATTTTGCTATTTCAAGCCTGGCATTATATGCCTATCACTGAATGGATGAGATAAACAAATTTTATGTTCATTTTTAATCTCTTTACCAGTAACAACATCCTTCTCCATCAGGCTAAGTTCTCATGAATAATTTGCTAGATTACAAAGATTTAATAATATCTATTCACAGCAATCTAAAGGGTCCTTTACTAGTAATGCTGCACTTCTAGATTCTATTCTTCTTTGCTAAATAGAATTGACAATACATCCCCAAAAGGCTCTTCTTAGCTATAATTTCTCTAATATGTTTTTTCTGCATAGACTGTCTACATGGGGTAACATACTAAGAATAACCTTTTATTGAGATTGCTGACAATTTCAAGGAAAAAAATTGATAAATGAATAATTTTGCCAGATGATATGTTTGCTTAATTTTTGTCTTTGATTTTGGGTACAAGTTACAGAATTAGCTCTGTTGTTTCCGAGTTGTTGAATTTTCTCAATGTGATTTACGCAAACAGGAGGATTTGTCTTGGAATAGCTTCCTGAGGAATGGTCAGGCCTCAGGAGGTGAAGACCAGAATAAGGACTGAATTAGATTCCCCTGCCTTTCTACTCTTTGGATTTTGCTTACACAGCATGGCTTCTTTGTCCTTCTCTCTTTAGAGTGGCTTTCTCAGACTCCCCTACTACACACCACCAAACAGGTTGCCTTCAGGGGTGCCACCAGCTCATACAGCACTTACACATCAATTAGAAATAGATTTCCTTCCTTAATACACTTTGATTCCATCAGTCAGAAAATTGTCATAATATATTGATTTTGTAGTAGCAAGACTCCTTACTGTTGGAAAAATGTCAAAATGAAGATACAAAATTCTAACAATGCAATGTGAATGGTGTCCCCTGAGATGTGGTGCTCTAAAGCAGTGTACACAACCTGCTCTACTGTATGCTTTGCCCCTGCTAACATAGCTGTTGTGTACATCCTCTCACTTCAAGCCTGGAAAAGAAAAGGAAGGAAAACCAGGAGAGACCATGGTAGTGACTCAGAGTGAGTATGACTGGCACCCACGCTTGCATCTAGAGGAGGTATGTATGGTCAGGTACAAGTATGATTATCACTTGGAGTAACCAACCATCAGTTTGCCTGACCTTTAGGTATTTAGAGGGTGAGAGTAGGAGCGAAAACTGGGGAAATTCTGGCCAACCTGCTATGTTATTCCCCCAAAGGGAAGGTGAACTTTTCACAATGGGTATAGTTCTCAACAGAAAGTGTATGTGAGCAGACACCCAAATGGGGTCCCATACACATCATCTGTATTACTGTTTGGGGTTGAATTATCATAGCCAGTTTGTTATTTTGACATTGTCGAAGTTCAACCCTGCAGTAATTTTATTCCATTTGGTCTCACAGTGCTATCATAAAATATCGTGGTAATCTTTATTTGGGTATACTAGGCTATATATCACAGTGTTATTTCTTTTCTGTTCAAATTCTATTCCAGCAAAGGAATTATTGTTCTATATTACATTTGAGGGTTTTTTTTTTTTAGTCTTGACATTTTGCTTAGGTTAATGTTACCATTGTTTTTTCTTAGAAAGTTTTTTAAATATTCTATTTAAAAAAAACTTTCAAAAGAAAAATGCGTATTTGTGAACTGGATTTTGTAATTTGTTGTAGTTTTCAGGAGTACAGATCCTTACATCTGATGTCTAGATAAATAAGATACTTGTTTCCTCAAACTAATATTTCTATCCAATCTGGTGTTTGATACATACATACAAAGGAGTGGAGCAGGACTGAGTTCCTTTCTTGTTGTAGGCCAAAGAACAAAGGTTATTCTTGGAGTGCTACTTCCCCACAAAAAGATACTTAATTGCAATTTTTAATTCTTATCTTTTGCACAAAACAAATCTAAACAAAAGCAAAAATAAAATTTCTTACTTTTAATTAAAATTATTCTCAAATTATATTTTAATCTATAATCCACTTCAAGACCATTGGGAAGAGGCTTTATCAAAAATTTTAAATACCCACTGAAGAATGTAATTGACCTGATACCCAATTTTAGAAAGACAATACAATTATTAGGTAAAACAAGAGTCAACAGTGTACTTCAATTCCTGGTGAGGGATAAGGCTAAGTCATCAAGGGGGAGGAGAAGAGAGAGAGAGAGAGGGAGAGAAAGAGGAGAGAGAGAGAGAGAGAGAGAGAGAGAGAGAGAGAGAGAGAGAGAGAGAGAGAGAGAGAGAGAAAGGGAGAAAGAATGATTGAGACAAAAATGAGAAGGTCTCTGTCCCTGGTAGCGAGGAAGAAATAGTGAAGAGTAGCTAAAGAGAAGAAAGCAAGAGTTTTGCTTGTTCTCCCCTGCCCCACCCCACACAATCAGCAAAACTGATTGTGAAACAAGACAGAGGTAGGTCCAGTCCTGGTCCCACTGTGTACCAGCTGTTCTCCCCTGCCCCACCCCACACAATCAGCAAAACTGATTGTGAAACAAGACAGAGGTAGGTCCAGTCCTGGTCCCACTGTGTACCAGCTGTGTGACCAACTTCCTCCTCTTCTCTGAGCTTCAATGACTTTATGAATAACAAGAAACATTATTACTCAGTCTGTGGAGATATGGTGTGGACTAACCTGTCATCTCAGAGGTCTTGACACAAGATAGTTGCTCAATTAAGGGTTCTCTTAGTACTGTCATGATTTTTTCTTTATTTTAAAGGCAATCATTGTCTTTGAAATGTTAAGTATATGGTGACCTATTGCTTTTTAAATTTAATACAATTGATGTAATTATTTATAGAAGCTAGCTACTGTCCTAGGTACTAGAGGAATAAAGATAAAGCATTTTTCATAACCTCAAGTTCTCAAAATTCTATTACAAAGCAAGAAGTACAGGTGGAGATGTGTTCTAATGCATCAGGAGTCAACTTGACTGCAGCAGATTAGGGAAGGCTCCTGAGATGTGCCTACAGAGTGTTTATCAAACTCTGGTGAGCAAGCAGATCAACTGTTATAGTGTAAATTTTGAATCAGTGGTACAGCGTAAGTCCTGAGATTCTAGATTTCTATACTTGAGAGAAGAAAAATCACATAATTTCATCCTTATTGAGTCTGGGTTTTTTCATTTAGCATGTTTTAAAGTTTATCTGTGTTGTCACATGTATCAGAATTTCATTCCTTTTTATGGTTGAATAATATTCTATTGCATACATTAACCACATATTGTTCATCCATTCTTCTACTGATGAGCACTTGGGTTGTTTCTGCCTTTTGACTACTATAAATAATGCTGGTATGAACATGAATCCTACCTTAGGCCAAAAAAGAGGCTTTCTGGTGATGAAGTTCAGACATAATTCCTGTGGCTTTAAGCTTTCCCCAAGTGACTCTAATTGTCCAGCCAAATAAGTGCACTGTTAACAATAATTGAGTCCAAGTCCTAGGTATAATTCCTTTAAGGATTAATTCCCTTAAGATTTCCTATAGGGCAATCATTTGGAGGGCTAATTGAGAGAGCATAGACCCCATTCCCAGACTGGGGGAGTCTGATTTCATAAGATCTTGTAGAAGCCTTAAGAATCCTGATGTAGGTACCCTTCAGCTGGAGGCATGATCAAGTGGTAAAGCGGCTGCCCTGATGTAGATACCTTAGAACTCCACTTTAGGAGTAGAGTCAAGATGTCAAGACTATTTAGCGTGGCACAGGGAAATTTCAGCTCTTTGGTACATTCTGAGTATTCTACCTTTGCATCTTTAACTGTAAGAAGGCATTTTCATAGAAGAAATTGAGGGAAAGCGTAGAGGTGGCTCTGAAAAGCTACTCTCTGTTATGGAGAAACAATACAGGCCAATGGAAACACCAGCTACACAAGTCATGCATCCTAGGATTCCCCCTCCATTCTCCCATTTTAGTGAATTTCCTCATTGTATTAATTCAGACTGATATTTGAAGATTTCTGCATCCCAATTTTATCTACTAGTGATTTTCAAAGAAATGGGTGCTTATGCATCTGTGTTCTATTTTTTTCTTAGATCCTAATGCTCTTTATTGTGTGTGTAACAAATGAATATTGCATAGTGACTTTCATCAAGTTGTGTCTGGATTCACTAAGACAATGTTTATTTTTATAGGGTAATATTTTAGATCAAAATATTTTAACTCAGAAGCATAGATACTTAACTTTTTTGGAGCTAAAACATTTTCTTTTATGTGCTTTGCTGTCCCCAGTAATACTTTCAGGGTATTGATCAATTATTCCACACCTGGATGCTTACATAATGGAGTGACAACACATTTTCCACATCCTCATATTCACCTCAATAAAAAAAAAGCTTTCAAACTCATTCAACCTTCTTCTGTGTTACTGAATGGCAGGGTTATTGGTATTTGATGTGTCAGACATGAGGAAAATTCTATGTCTTTCCAAGCATGGACAGAAATGCACTTCAGTTACGTGTAAAATTATGAAGGATGTAATTTTGCACTCAAACTTCGATTACAATAATTCCTTCAATTAACATGCCCTGTTTCTTGTTTGCATGGGCCTTTATGTCTGACAGTCTTTTCTTTCCACTAGAGAACAAACAGAATTTTGCCGAAATACAGCTTAGAAAGGAAAGAGGAATTGTCAAATTTATTACTATTTTTTTAATTTTTATTATCATTTAAGTTAACTCCTGTATTTTGACAGCTTTCAAAAAATTGCTCTCAAGACTCAGGTTGAATTAAAACAATGACAAGTTCATGGGGAAATTTGACTCATTCATGTCACACAAGGACATGGCTCCCTTTCTAAGGAAGTGTGGAGCAGATATAGAAAGGTAGTTACCTGTCAACAGTGTGTGTGTGTATGGTGAGATAGCCCTGTCCATTTGGTCTCCAAAATCAGGGTACCATATATTTTGGTTGGGGGAGGGAGTCCAGTCTTAATCTGAAAATTCATAGCACTCTTATGTGCTCTTGCATAGGCTCAAAATACCTTAAAATATCTAGGTAGGTTTTCCAGTCATATTTTGGGATTGAAACCAAAACAAAACCAGAATGACCTATGAATTGCCCTCTTAGAGAACCCTCTAGGCAAGTCTTATCAAAATAAAGACAGAACCTAAAAACCATCTCTTGAAATAAATGATAAATGAGTTAAGGATGTTTAATCTAGAGGGGGAAAGACTCAGTATGAGATCTACCAGTTGTTTTTGAGGGTTTGGAAGAATGCCAGGTCTTGCTAAGGATATATGATGAGGATAGCACTTGACTCTGGATTATGGCATACCCTTTGCCCCTTGAACCAATTTTCACTATTTGGAACTGGGTCTGGTTTCTAGGTTTAGGGAACATTCAGCCCTTTTCTTAGAGTTCTGTCAGCAGCTTTTACCTAGTGGCACATTATTGCCCTGCCATTTTTGTTTCAAACAATAGCATTTGAAAAAGTATTACAGCTTAGAGTAAGAGGAAAGATCTTTATTTTTTGTCCCTTTTCTAAAGGGTGCTTCTTTCTTGTGAAAGCAATGAGTGCTGACAAATTATTAAATTTTAAACTAATAAGACCATCAGAAGCATATCTGCCCAGTGGGATTTTACAGAAAAATTCTCAGTCAAGGCCTCCTCACTATTCCAGAAAGCCTCCAACAGACTTGGTGGCCTTTTGGAAGGCCCTCTACACCATGCTTGTCAAACTATTGCCACTTGGTGGGTATAATGAATGATATAACAAAATAAATTATTTACGTAGTACTAATAGAACAAAGAGCAGTGTACAATATCTTTGCTGGAATAAGTAATTGCTTGAGTAGCAACTAATGCTAGTGGGAAGGCACTTTGGCTGCATGTCTCTGTGTATATTTATTTGATTCTCAGGTTCAGAGAATTTATTGTACAGCCTGAGTCTTTTGTCAGTCTGCAAGAGTTACAACCTGCAGGATGCATGTGCTCACAAATCAACTGACCTTCTTTGTTTCTGTTAGGACCTTCTCTTGCAAGCTCAACAGGTTTTAGTTCATGAGTAACTTCCTCCAGGAAATATGAATGTGACTTACTGTAGTCTTCTTGTCACCTGTGCAGGACTCTGCAGTGGTATGACACATATTAACAGGTTCCTCTCTAGGCAGACTTTCACTATTGTAGTTCCATAAAGCAGGGCTTGGTATTTCCTCAGAGTAACAGTTATCAAATTCTTAACGAAATGATGCATAAATCAGATTTATTTTAATGAAAGTTCATACAACCTTCTTGAACTGGAGAGCAATTTTCGTAGTTCACACATGCTATTCCATTAGGCAAATCTACAAGGGAAGGCACTTGATAATCTGGTCACTTTTATAACTTTGTCATCAAAACAGAATGCTATTTCTGATTGACGGCATCAAGCAGCAATACCTAGCATGTATTGAGTACTTACTACGTAGTAGGTACATTCTACAGGCTTTTTAAAATTTCAGCTTCTGTAGTCCTGTGTGCTAGGCAGTATTTAAGTGTTTTTATGTATTAAATTAATTCATTACTCATGAGGTCAGTATTATTATCATCATCTCATTTTATAGGTGAGTAAACAAGCCCAGAGTTTAAATAATTTGCCTCTAGGAAGTGGTGGAACAGGGGTTACCCCCATTTTTACCCAATATATATGCACTCTGCTTCTTGGGGATTCATCTAATGTACTTCTGCACACTGATGGATGGGACCCTTCTCCCTGAAGACTAACAGGGCTCCAAAAATGTTGCCTCTTACATTCCTCTTCTAGATTTTTAAGCTGTGGGTCCCATAGTGTTGACATATCCTTATGATATGCTAAACCTATTGATTAGTTGTGGCTGCTTTCTGCCTGTGGTGTATCTCTTAAGGAGGCTTTTTCATGTGACTGATCTCTCCCATCATGTCCTAGGTATGTCCCTCTAACAGTGTGGCCTACGTTGTATTACATACAGATATGGATGTGTTAGGAAATACAAGAGTGTTAGAAAAATATGCCTACAAGGAAACACAGTGATTAAAAATCAAAAGGTAAGAGATAGACTAGGGAAAATGTGATGAACACATCAAAATATACTTCATAATATATAGCCCTGTACTCTTTGCTAATATGATTTGTAAATGCATCTCTGCTATTAATTATCTTTTTCTGAACACTGTGCTCAGCAGCATATATCTAAGAAGCAATTACTGAAATTTGATATGAACTATCTAAGAGGTGGGAAAAGTAATGAGGGTATGAACCATCCATAGTCAAAGAGATAACTTGTAATTACTCCACTTCTCTGAGAAAAAAAGTCACAAATATCAATGGAGTAGACATTTGCAGTGACAGAATCCTGTCAATACCAATGGGTGGAATGTGTTCCATTCACTTGTCAGTGCACTTTTTAATAACCATAGGCTGTAGATGTGCCTATACAGAGGCAATTATTCTAAACAGCATGGGACTTCCAAACATCTCAATATTTATTATGTGTGTGGGAAAATTTTTTCAATGACTTTCTCATATTTGATTAGATTTTGAGATTGTGATGATGATATTTAAATCTATATTGTGTGGCTTAGTGGCTTGTATACATTAACTAGTCCATTGGAAATCTCCATAATAGGCTGAATTTTGCTTATTCCTGACATTATTATACAATTAGTATGGTGCTTAACTATAGTCAGATGATTTAAGTAGCAAGATGTAAAATGTGAAAGAGATTTTGAACATAATTAAACTACCTAAATGTCCATATTGGAAGGAAAAATTACTATATTGCAAATCAGAAGTCAACATCATATTTCAGAAAGAATTTTCTGTTAAATACATGTTAATAGAACAAACTGTAAGCAATACAGAAAAGTTCAGAAGTGTATTTAGCCAGTGTATTCTTATTAGTTGCTTCCAAGTGCTGATTTGTTGGTCTCTGTTCTGATTAGTGGGTACCTTGTTCTAATTGATTGATTCCTGCCAATTGTTATGTCTTTTGATTATTAATTTCTGAAGCAAATGTTGAATATAAATTGCTTCCACCTCAACTCATGATCTAATACCATAGAATAAACTGACTCCAAATAGCCAGAGTTGTTATAAAGCTATACTTTTTCTAGCAATAAAAAACTATCCTTAGATATACTAATATACTCAAGTAATTGTTATAAATAACAAAAAGAAAGTAACAGAATGGGAAAATAGTCACAAACTTAAAATGAAAAGTTTATTTACAATAGTATATCAAACCCCAGATTTACTCCCTCTCAGCCTGTTTTAAGAGCTTTAATAAACAAACCCATTTAATCCAGAAGCAACTTGGTGAGATACTGTTATTGCCATTTGACAGATGAGAAAATTAAGGTATACAGTGATTGAATAACCTGCCCAAGTTTACTATGCAATCAATGGCAGAGTCAGAAATCAAATCTAGGAATTTGGATCCAGAGTACTTTCAACCCTTGTTTTCTATTGTCTCTAGTATTAATATTTGTCATAAGTCATACAAACATATAAGTTAACCAACTTTCAAAAGAGATGAGCTGAGAGTTAGTACATGAAGTAAATTAAATAAATAATTTCAGAAAAAACACAACCTTTGCTGACATTAGAGAAATATGAAGTCATTCAGTGACTTCCTTAAATCAGTAAAAATGAACAAATGACAGAAAGCTCATATAGGTGATGTGGAAAAACAGGCTTTCAATGGCTGTTGACATGACACATTGATGGAGATTCCTAAAAAGTAATGTGAAAGTTAGGTATGAGACCTGAATGATAGTTCATTTTACTCTACAGTAGGAATTCCAGTCTGGAAAACACCTCAAAGAAAATTATCTACAGAAGATATTTTGTAAAGATGTTTGTGTCATTATAAATAGTGGAAACTTGATGATAACTCAATTATACTGCAAAAGATAAACAGTTAAATAAGCTATGATATGCTAAGAACACAGCACATTAAATAGGTCTTAAAATAGGAAATATATGAGGTTTATTCATATGCAGAAATATATGAATGAAAAAAAATCTAAAAATATAATAGGCCACCAAGATAATACTTTTTCTGATAGCAACCATGGGGAGAAATATATATATATATATAAATATATATATATATAAATATGTATATATTTGTATATACATATACATATGATGGATGTAAGAATTAAGTCTCTACTAATGTGTTATTTGCTTCTTTATTAAGCTTATGTTACTTAAATTGTCATTAGCTTGCTTTCTTGTATATGACAAAACAAATGAAAGAAATCAGGGAATATATTTCAAAAATGGATCCATTTTATCCAAATGGAATTACACTATACATCTCTGATATGATCCTCCATGGAGCTTCCTGGGAACCCCAAACACTAGGGTAAGGCACATGAAGAAGAGAAAAGGAGAAGTAAATGCATGTAATGTCAGGAAAAATAGTCTGAGCATTCATCATACTTGGCTGAAGCATACATGCAAGAACACCCCCCCCATAACCAGCCACAAATGGCCTGCCAAGTGAAAAAGTAAAATAGCAGCATATGCTAGAATTTTGCTGTTTTTTTAATATGCAAAGACATTTTCTTATATATATATATATATATTCCCTTCTTTTACACTGCTCAGAATCCAGCTTGTCATTTGCTGTGATTTCTTTCAGACTTTTTCTGGGCAAATTTTCCACTTTCATCTCACTCTCTATAGTGATCTTCAGCATCCAGGCCAAATGTGTCTGTTTGATATTTCAAAAATATACTTGGTTCACCAGAACCTCTATTTCCATCAAATTTCCCCCACCTCCTCATCACCACTACCATTTACCATTTACTGGATATTCTACATATAGTCAGATTTGCTTCAGTTAGTGTCATTATGAATATTAAAAATAGAGCTTTGAAAGAAAACACATAGGCTCCTCTGTGCTGTACATTTCTGCAAGAAGCACAACACTGCATAATTTCTCAAATGCAACCCCATTTTCATCCTTGCCAGCAATTTGGCAGTTCTCAAAAGGTTACTGCTCTGAATTTGTTTTCTTTGTAATCTTGCAGTCCATTTGTTCTGCCTTAATGCTGAAAATCTATGTAAGATCTTGACCTCCATCTGCCATACACCAGTAGATTTACCCTTTTCTTGGAAATTTTCTTCTACACTAAAATGAGAACAAGAATGCATTTCATGATTTGTTAAAATGGCATATGGGCTAAATGTTTAAGGTTAAAATCAAGGGGATCCCAAACCTTAGGTAGGATTTAATTACCTGCTGTACCTGCTGTGCCTCTAAGGGCTCGGTTTTTTTTTTTTTTGAGTAAGAGTGTCTTTCCCAATGTCTAAGACACATTGAAAAGAATTTTATTTCTGAAAAGAAAAGTGCAGTTCATCTTCCAGTGCTATTAGTTACCTTGCTCTGAAGGTAAATCCACCTCTCTTTTAATGACCACATAAAAGGGAATGATTATAGAATCATAGACCAGAACCAAAAAAGTGAAAGTTAGCTCTACATACAAAATTATGGGGAGATAAGTATTTAAGTGAAAAGTAAATGCTATCACTTAAAAGTAAACTCTGGTTATTTCCAAGTGTTCAAGGTGATGCTTCCTTCTATGTGTCAACAGAATCATTAAGACAAATTCCCCAACCAGAAGATACTTCTTTCTAATGGGAAGAGATAGGATTGGCACTCTTTGAGTAATTAGAAAATGATAAATGCTAAAAATGTGTGGCTCTATTGGTATTTGAGGAAGGAGAGAGCTGCTGGACCGGAGAAGTATGGATGTCCACAGAGGAAGCTGGGCATGAGGTGGGTCTTGGAGAATGAAAAAGAAATTGAAGAATGAAGAATGATGAGCAGGGTGGGTGGTGTACCAGACAGAGCAACATCAGGGCCACAGGCCTAAGGGAGAAGGAATAGGCCATTTTCTTAGAGAAAGACCAAGGGACAGTTTGAGAAATGTTTCAAAGAAGATATGAGAAGCTTCATGAAACATTTAGTTCAAGGTGGTTACAGCTATAGGGGATAGAACCGGGGAGCAGGTAGTGTTAGGGGTTTCTTTGTTTTAAACAAAGGCTATGCATTATGTTTCTAGCAAATGTAAAATGTAATCCTAAGATTTATAAAGGATTTGAAAAATTAAGACACCACTTGCAAGTGGGTTAACTGCGAAAGGAAGCTGGCCTCATTCCTGGCAGGTGTATCTGTGCATCCCTGTATGTGCTCTCTTGCATATACACATGCACAAAAACATTCACCCCTCTAGATCAGATATGCTCATCACACATGCCCTTAATCAACTATTGTCTCTCTCCAAGAACCTTACTCTTTGTAGCCTAGAACTGTTTGGCCTCTTGCCCTCCCTTTCTTGATGTCTCTGCCACTCTATCTCTGATTCTTCTATGCCAAAAAGATCTGGTCTTTGCTGCTGCTTCTCATTTGTCAGGGTCTACTTGAAGATATTCTGCTGAGTTGTTCTCAAGTTTCTTTAGTCTAAAGTCACCCTTGTCCTCTGCATCCTACTAGAGCTGTGTGGGCTGCTCTGTGATCCATCTTCCACACTTGTCGAACTCAGTGAACCTGACTTGCAGGCAAAAGTGATCCAGTGCTGGTGGGTTGGCCCACTGCCAAGATTTCGTTGACTACAGCCTGGTGTGGATTAATGTTCAGGGAGCTCACATTCACTAACGGTCAATCAGACTTTCCAACCGATTTCATAATTTATGGAAGGGATGGCCCTGCCCCTATAATATACAGCAGTGGCATCATGCATACAAATTAAGAGTCTACAAACTAAATCAAGTCACAGAATCTTTGGAGGCTGCATATGTGCCAGCCGGTCAGCCAGGAACTTTGTGAAACAAACAGTAAACAGTGAAGAGGCAAGGATGTATTTATCTGAACTCTAACACATATTCATGGCATTGCATTGGGAATGCTCCGGGAAGAATGTGCCATATTTTATGAGAACACAAGTAGGGGTGGAGAAAAAGTGGCTGAAAGTAGTGATTTGGCCAATGATCATCATGGAAGAGTAATCGTTTCTTAAAATAAGGTTAAAGATCTTAATTGTAACCAGAATAGATGCATATCAGAAGACTAGATGCAGCCTCACTTGTGTCACATCAGCAAGTTTTGGTTTTGAAACTGTCACCTGTTCAAAGGCTTTTTGGTTTTTTTTTTTCCTTAAAGTTCTGAGCCTTTTGAGAAAAATATGGCAGGGCATGGTGGTGCACACCTATCTCTCAACTATTTAGGAGGGGAAGATAGAAGGGTAGCAGTCTGAGGCCAACCCAGGGCATCCTCATACATGCCTATAACCCCAGCTACTAGGAAGGTGAAGATAGGAGAATCTTGGTCAAAGGCTGGCTCAGGCAAAAGCAAAAACTAAAAAAGGGCAGCAGGCATAGATCAGGTGGCAGCATTTGAATGTGAGACCCTGAATTCAAACTTCAACAATGCCAGAGGCAGGAGGGGAGAGGGGGGAGACTGAGAGAGTGTGTGTCTAGGACATAATAGAATTTTATTTAATGTTTTATTACATCCAAGCATTCAAAAAATATTAAACTAGCCAGGTGCCAGTGGCTCACACCTATAATCCTAGCTCTTCAGGAGGCAGAAATCAGGAAGATCATGGTTTGAAGCCAGCCCAGGCAAATAGTTCTATTAGATCCTATCTTGAAAAAAAAAATTACAAGAAAGGGCTGATGGAGTGGCTCAAGGTGTGGGCCCTGAGTTCAAATCCAAAAAAACAATAATAATAATTAATTAGAAAACAATGTCAAGGGCTTTAAATTTTTTTAAATGTATGAAATTTGTAACACAACTAAAATTTAGGATTTAAAAAAAAAAACTCTGTGTCTGCAATGTAAATCTAGAGACTGCCAGCATGTGGATTTAAAACCAAAGACTCGGATGAGTTTGTCTAGGGACAGTGGGTAGTTAGACCCATAGGCTTAAAGTGCTCCAAAAAAATTAAAGGTAAGTAGAGAAACATTCAAAACAGGTGTAAACTAGAAGATAGAAAGCTGTGAGTGTGTGGTATTTGAGAAACTGGAGGGAAAAGTGACTGTCTATATGATGTGCTGTTGAGAAGTAAAGTAAGATGAATTCAGAGAAATTGTCCTTGAATTTGGGAACCTGGAGAAGAAAAAATTCCATGAAGAATGAAGCAAAGTTGAAGCTAGATGAAGAATGAAGGAGATACCAACTCATTTGAGGAGTTTGGGTAGAAAGAAAAAGAAAATGGGAAATAGCTCGAAAAGGAATGTGAAGTCACAGGGATGTATTTTCTGTTCTAAGATGGCACTGACTCAACACAGAACTGATGAAATAAGTTATGATTCGTCCATGCAATGAAACGATACAGCTATAGAACAGAATGGGGAAACCAGGAATGAACAAGATGGAATGATTCCCAATGTGGACTGTTGCACACAAAAGGCAAGCAATATGCTAACAGGAGTATGAATATTTGTATGTAACCTCACATATACATGAGGCATTTCAAGAAGGACATGCTAGAAGGTGAAAATAGTATCTATAGGGAAGAGAATGAATTAACAATGAGTACATTGGAAACATGGAACTCTACTTTATAAACCTTTCTGTACTTTTCAAAATTTGAATAATGTAAATACCTTTCCTATAAATAAAAAAATTCTAATACATGTTTCAGTAGTAAAGTAGAGGAAGTGACTAGTTTGTTGGTGCAGGAATAAGGGACAATAACTAAGGAGTAAAGTCTGGTAGCAGTGAGAGGGGATATATATAAGAGCACTAGTGGAAGAAACCTGCCAGGCTTGCCTTCACCACAAAGAAGCAAGCACCCTGAGTCTTGCATAATAAAGAGAAATTGTGTTTGTATATTTGATTGTGGGAGGAAAAGGATGGTCTGTTCATTTGGTATTTAATTTATGAATGATGGAAGGAGTATTAGTGAGAGAGCAGACTTACAGAAGAAGTGAGGAAAGTTTAATGGTCTCAAAAATGGGCCAAACTCTCTGGAAGAAAAAGACCACAATGAAACACAATGAATGTCTAGGTAAAATTAGATGGCCCCAAATTCAATGAGAAAGTAGTCAGGCAGGTTATTTACTGTTTTCCAGTCACACTGTGCTGACCAGATACATGTCCAAGCAAGAGGAATGATGGAGAGTTACCATTCCAGTATGACAAAGGCCAAGCAGGACAGAAGTTGAGGGACCTTGGAATTTAAGCATGATATTTTGGAGAGTGAAGACCAAGATGCAGGGCACAAATAAGTAAAAAAGGTGGTTTTTTCCTACACTAGGGGTTTCCATTACATAGAATTATTATAAAATGAGATTCAAAAGAAAGGGATCAGGACCTAGGAAATGGTGTCCAGTAAGGACATGTGAAATGAGTGGCAACACCAATCAGAACACAACCAAGGAATAGCAACTGAGGAGGATGGAAGAAAATGTTGGTGGAGCCAGGTGCTGGTGGCTCATGCCTGTAATCATAGCTACTCAGGAGGCAGAGATCAGGAGGATCATGGTTTGAAGCCAGCCCAGACAAATAGTTCCATTAGATCCAATCTCAAAAAAAAAACCATCACAAAAAAAAGGGCTGGTGGAGTGGTTCAAGGTTAAGACCCTGAGTTCAAACCCCAGTACTGAGAAAGAAAAGAAAGAAAGAAAGAAAGAAAGGAAGGAAGAAGGGAGGGAGGGAGGGAGGGAAGGAAGAAAAGAAGAAGGAAAGAAAAGAAGAAAGTAAGAAAATGTTGGGGAAAATGAGGAGGCCTAAATACAAAACACCGGGGCTGTTAACTGAGTTTGTGAGACAAAACAATGACCTATGTAGAAGTGGAGAGCAGGACGGTGATCGTGATCTGAGCACTAAAGTACATAATGAAAGTGAGCGATGGGTGATAGAGACTGTTGACAAGCTGAAGAGGGGCAGTGGGAGTCCTGAGTTTCATCTGAACTGTGGTACATATGTAGTTATTATTTTTAATTGTCTCATCTCCATTGTATGTGTTTATGGGCTATGTGATAATTCAGTGCATGCAGGCAATGCATAAACTGGGGTATTTAAAGGAGGAAAGGGAAATGATTTGAAAAGCCATAATGAAAGGGTGCTAATTTGAGTGGCCTGTGGGGCAAAAAAAGCAGCATTGAGGCCGCCATTTGAGGGGCATGAAGAAACACCCTTAGGAAAGAGTGAGACAAAAGGGGCTCAGAAACAGTAGAGAAGAGTTTGAGGATGTATAGGTGTTTCCTGAGCAGGCAGCATTCCAGAGAGCACAGTGACATGTAACTGATATATGTATCTCCTATCTTCTTCAACCTCATTTCTTTTTCACTCAGCCAAACATCTACACCTTTGCACCTGGAGCTAAGCCCCTTATCTTTTGAGCTGTATCCTCTGACTCAATACTAATTCAGAGCTGTGCCAAGTGGAGGCCAGCGTAGCTCCCTCTTGGGTTCTGTGTGTAGGAGAACATTACCTAGCAACTCTAAGTGTTCTAGGTAATGGCCAAGTATAGCCCCGAGGAAGAGAGACTCCACACTAGCCACATCAAACAAGGATTGTGCCATGAAATTGCAGCCAGTAGTTGGACAAATTATTTTCACATAAGCAGGTATAAGCAAACCTGTTCTGCACACAACCCAAAGGAAGCCCAACTGCCCTTGCTCAGAGGCAGTTGATACACCACAGTACCTAGGGTGAGTCACCACTGGGTGGGTTGTACTACAGTGGGGGATGGGAGTGGAATCAGAAATGACAAAGAGAAAGAATAAATGATTTCAAACAACTGTTCTCCAATTCTAAAGACAGAAGGAGGAAACAAGGAAGAACTTTATCTCCCATTCCTGTAGTAGTGGAATCCATAGATTTATAAGGCTTCAAGTTGGTCATGAAGATACCCACCTGCCCTTGGAAGGAAAGTGCCTTGGTAGGTGTTTATAGAATTGTCCCAGGCCATTTGCACAAATATCTAGGAGCCTGAGGCACTGAAGGAGGTGCAAGAGCTTCATGCATCAGCGTTTCCACTGGGAACTTTAGGGAATGTGAGGGCTTGGTGATCCAAGTAGCCCTTAGGGTTAACACTTTCTGCATGAGACACAATGAGAACTAGGGAGGCTTTTTTTTTTTTTTTCTTTTACTTTTCATACTTTATTCATCAGTTTGGACCACCTGAGGTCATGTGGCTCCAGTCTTCTCATTGTGGAGAGTTGAATCTCTAACTTCTTGGATTATTGCAATAAGGAGGAAACACCACATAAGGCAATGCCAAAAAGCCTAAATCATTATGCTTTTTTCTTTTTGTTAAAATAGCCTTTTTTTTTTATTATTCATATGTGCATACAAGGCTTGGTTCATTTCTCCCCCCTGCCCCCACCCCCTCCCTTACCACCCACTCCGCCCCCTCCCTCTCCCCCCCACAAATACCCAGCAGAAACTATTTTGCCCTTATTTCTAATTTTGTTGTAGAGAGAGTATAAGCAATAATAGGAAGGAACAAGGGTTTTTGCTGGTTGAGATAAGGATAGCTATACAGGGCATTGACTCACATTGATTTCCTGTGCGTGGGTGTTACCTTCTAGGTTAATTATTCTTGAACTAACCTTTTCTCTAGTACCAGTTCCCCTTTTCCTATTGGCCTCAGTTACTTTTAAGGTATCTGCTTTAGTTTCTCTGCATTAAGGGCAACAAATGCTAGCTAATTTTTTAGGTGTCTTATCTATCCTCACCCCTCCCTTGTGTGCTCTCGCTTTTATCATGTGCTCATAGTCCAGTCCCCTTGTTGTGTTTACCCTTGATCTAATGTCCACATATGAGGGAGAACATATGATTTTTGGTCTTTTGGGCCAGGCTAACCTCACTCAGAATGATGTTCTCCAATTCCATCCATTTACCAGCGAATGATAACATTTTGTTCTTCATGGCTGCATAGAATTCCATTGTGTATAGATACCACATTTTCTTAATCCATTTGTCAGTGGTGGGGCATCTTGGCTGTTTCCATAACTTGGCTATTGTGAATAGTGCCGCAATAAACATGGGTGTGCAGTTGCCTCTGGAGTAACAGGCTTTTGGGTATATCCCCAAGAGTGGTATTGCTGGATCAAATGGTAGATCGATGTCTAGCTTTTTAAGTAGCCTCCAAATTTTTTTCCAGAGTGGTTGTACTAGTTTACTTCCCACCAACAGTGTAAGAGGGTTCCTTTTTCCCCCGCATCTAGGGAGGCTTTTAAAAGAAACTTCCCATCTCTCCTTCCTCTTCTGGTTGTTTAAAACTCTGCAACTCTAAAATCTCAAGGAGACATTAATACCAAGCCGTTACTTACTTTGTCACTCACCTCCTTAGCTTGTACATGTCTTCAACCTAAGTAAATCAGGTGACTTGGCTCACTCTCCTACGTTCTAGATATAGTTTCTAGTTATAACCTCATATACAAGTTCCTGAGTTCCATCTTTTTCTGAGACATCTGGCTTTCTTCTCTTTCAAGGTAAAAACCTCACTATTTAACTCTGGCCAACTCTAGACAATGTTAAACTCAAGTAGAACAAGATCAGAAAGTCTCATCAGTCTTGGCCCATTCTCATGAGGACACAGTCTTGCCATTTCCCTTGCTCTCTATTCGTTCCAGCCCTCTTCATATTGCCAGTAGGATAATTGTAGGTAGCTAAAGTTTCTTCTTTTATTGTCTCAGCAATTAAGCAATGAAAGTTGGAAGGATCTGAGAATTGGATTTATTATAATAGTAAGAAGTGAAATATAAGCGCAAACCACGGTCAAGGTGTTGACTCATAGCAGAAATAGAAATAGTTAAGCAATTATTGACGGAGACTTTGGTTGGGATAAGGTAGTGCTGCTCATAATTCCAAAAGACACAGTCCCAAATGCCATAGTCCTGAATGCTGAAATTTCAAAAGATCAAAAGCTCTAGAATACAAAATCCCCCAAATCACAATCCCAAAAGATTAAAATCCCAAATGTTGAAACCCTGGAAGCCAAAATTCCTCAATCTGAAACACATTGAAAGAAAGAAAGAAAGAAAAGCTGTATTAGAGGGTAGAAAGCCAAATTCTGGGAGGGAATGAATACATTCCCAGTTATATTCAAGGTAGTGGCATCGCATCCGGTGGAACGAACTCTTAGAAAACTAGTAAAGTATTGCTTGGGTGTATTGTGAGGTGTTTTAGGAGCTTAGCCCATGAGTGTGAATGAACTAAGTGAGGAAGATCCTTCTTCCCTATGGGCAAATGCTGTCCAGTCTGTCGGAACTGGAAAGAGAACAAAAACAGAAGGTGTCTAGGTCTCTCTCTCAGAGCTGGAACAGAGTTTTCTTTGTTGCCTTGATCATCAAAAATCCAGGCTCACTGGCCTTTGTATTTCAGGATTTATACCAGTGATTCCTTCATCCTTTTGCTTCATGAATATGACTTGTTTGCTCATCAGCTGTTATATCTATATGGCTATTGTGCTTATGCTTGCAAAAATATGTATGCTAACATTGGGCTCTGAAGGGCTCTTTTGTGTTTTTATGTTTTTCAAAGAAGCTTCCTTTTGAAAAAATGTAAATAAAGCAGGGGAAAAAATGTAAATAAAGCCAGGGGTAGTGGCACATGCATGTCTTCCCCAGCACTGAGAAGGCTGAGGCAGAAGGATTACAAATTCAAAAACCTGTCTCAAAAGTAAAAATAAATAAATGTCCTTAAAGAATTAAAAGTTTTTTTCAGAAGAATATTTTTATATTTTTAGGATTTTGATCTTCTGGGATTTTAGATTTTAGGGATTTTGATCTTCCAGGATTTCAACATTTGAAATTATGGCCTTCAGGATTATGTCTTTCAGGATTGTGGCCCAAACACAGAATAAGGCTACATGGTAGATTTTCTAACAAATGATATGGCACTATTAGCTCTTTTTGAAAATATTTTTTCAATTTTTTAGTAGTGTATGCCAATTGTACAAAGAGGTTTCATGTGGTATTTCCATACATAGAGTGTACTTTGTTCAAATTCATCCCCTCTATTACTCTTTCTTAACCTCTTCTCTCTCTTTTTAAACAATTTTTAACTGGTTTCATTATTCCATTTTTACTGCCCCCCACTTCATCCTCTCCTTTCACCTACCCACACTCCCAGTGGCTCCCACCCCCAAACCGTCCTCCTGTTTTAAGCTCGTGTCATTCTTCTTTTTATTCAGGTCTAAGCTTTGTATATGAGAGAGAACATGTGATATTTATTTTTCTCGGTCTTGCTTATTTTGTTTAATATATTGACTTCTAGTTCCATCCTTTTGTTTTTGCAAATAACATAATTTTATTCCTCTTTATGATGACCTAGGGTGTGGCTCAGTGGTAGAGCACTTGCCTACCATGCACAGGACCTGGGTTCGATCCCCGTAACACACACACACAAAATAATAAAAGATCATTCTTCTTTATGGCTGAATAATACTCTACTGTGTATATATATATATATATACCACCTTTTTTAATCCATTCAACAACTGATGGACACCCAGGCTGATTCCATAGTTTGGCTGTTGGGGATAGTGCTGCTCTAAACATGGATGTGCACGTATCTCTATCGTATGCTGACTTACCTTCCTTCAGATATATGCCCAGGAGAAGTATAGCGGGATCATATTGCAGTTTTATTTTTAGTTTTTTGAAGAACCTCCACACTGATTTCTATAGTGGCTGTGCTGATTCATACTCCCATGAACAATGAATAATGAAATGGTACTTGATGGTTTAGGGAGAAGTAAGCTTTCTATCAGTCAGAATATCTTGGGGATAAGGAGAGAATAGACCGTACAATACTAGACTTCAGCCACAGTCTCAAAAAGATAAGGAAACCCCTTGGTCTTGGGCTACTCAGATAAGAGGATTTCTCGTGTAGTTTTGGGTTCTATGGCCACTTCCCTGGTCCCACAAAAACAGACATGGTTGAATTGACGTAGAACTGACTGCACTAAAGATTGAATGGCAAAATCCCAGGTTGTTACTAGGGCCTGTTTGTGTCAACTTTCCTATTTGCAGGACAAGAGAAAATGTTGGTTTAAGCAAGAGAGTGAGATGACTGGTCTAAGAAATTGGTCATTTTCCAGGCACACAGGCCTCTCTCCTTATTTTTAATCACTTCTTTCAGGCAGAATGATTTTTAAAAACCACAGTGCAATTTAATGAGAGGAAATTGGGCCTGATATTATTGCAAGGTATGTAGCCAGCTACTGCTTGCTTATTGAGTGATACACATGTAGGTGCTAGGCTGGTGGGCATCTTTGAGGTACATGAGAGCCCTTGCCAGTCACAGTTACCATACTAGCCGTGGACCCAGAGAAGGCTGTTTGCAAAACAGTAACTCTCTTTCAGGCTCTTCCCAGCACATGTTAAAAATCCTAATTACTTACTATTACTTTTCTTTTCTGTAGGTTCATTCTCCCTGATTCGGCAAAACTGAAATGTCATTAAAGTGACCATGATTTTCATTGGGAGGCTCATTGGGTAGAAGGCATGTGTATTGATTTCAGTTTGGAATGACGTAAACACAGCTTCAAACACAAGGACTCTAAATTAGGTAGTTAAAGCTAAACATCATGTGATTCCCATTACAATCAACTAGAGTAGTACTTACGCATCTTTAACCAGGTAATAGTAGAATGGATTCCAGAATTAGCTCATTAGACAGCTGCCTCTTGGAACCCTTGATTTCTGTTTCATTTTCCCTTGGAAATGTTGAAATTGTATAGCTGATAAGATCACAGGTCTCAAGTAGCAAAGAAAAACATGAAACTTATTTTACCCAATCTACAAGCTGTTTAACTTTCTTCATAGAAAATCCAAGAAAACCGCAGTGTAGCTTTTTTAGTTATAGTCATGGGGCATATTTTCCTTTCCAAAAGTTCAACACATCAAGTACAAAAATGAGGGAAATAACTCGATATTAAAGATTACTATTACCAAACCAATATTGCTCTCAAGATTGAAAAAGAAAGAGTACCACTTAATAATACATGACACAACTCCCACCCTTGGCAAAGCAATATTTTAAAACTAAAATTATATTGTAATTAGTCTTTCAAAAATGTGAACACTTCAATATAGGAGTCCATTAATAATCTAACTTCTGCTGCAAAGCATGTTCCTCCCACACGTGTAACTTAATTAAACTCAGCTTCTCATTCCAACTGTCAGACAGTCATGAAGAACAGGTGGCTCCAACTTATAGATAATGGAAAGATGAATCTCACTATGACTTCGCACACCCAGATGAAATTATCTAAATGTCTTCCTTGTTCTTTCTTCTGGTAATTTCTATTTCAAACACAGATTTGCTCCTACTTTATAGGATTTAAAGTTCAAACACTACCTAGGATAACTTTAATGAAAATTAAATGTAAGTTTATATAATTGTTTGGGTCATTCCTCATATGAAGATTTTTTTAAAAAACAGTGCTTTCTCATGAAGGTGAAAAGTCAGGGAAGTACTAAGAATAATTACATACTAGAAAGTATGATTTCAAGTACAATGACAGAGGAAATCAATTAAAGGCAACAACCTCTAAGAATTCCTCTCTGTCTTCTCAAATGTGCTATAGGTCAGATATCATAAATTCAAATGCCTGTAGAGGCAGGTAGATGGCTAGAATGAGGGAAGACAGCTGGGTATAGGGATGGTAGGTTGTGGTCAACTGGAGAAAGCATGGCCTGGCTCAAATGGATCCCTGACATGGCTTCACAAGTTTGGGGTCCCTAGATCAAAAGAAGTAAATTCCAATGTTTAGGTAAAAATGTTTCAATATCTTAAAAATTTCCAGCTAATACTAATACTAATTAATACTAATACTTTAAATGATAGTATTAAACCAGACATAGGCCTAAAACCACCTTTGGAGACCGCTACAGATTAAGACTTTGGGAACTGAGGGGGGAAGGGGACAGAGGGTAGGAGAGGGGGTCAAGGGGGAGAAATGACCCAAACAATGTATGCTCATGTGAATAAATGAATAATAATAATAATAAAAGACTTTGATCTGCTTTGCCTTCCAATAAGAGAGATACTTTAGGCTATCAGGCACACATGCCTTTGTATAAATCCATAATCTGAGAGGAAACTTTGAAGAAAAGTTCATACTTGCCAGTATGTGAGAAAAGAGTCCATGTGAAGGTACTAAGCCTCAGAGGTAAGAGGAGAGGTGCCTATTGCAATTAAAAGATGAAAATTGCAGGGATGTTAGGGAAGCTAAGACCTGCCTCTGTTCTCATTAAGTAGGTCTGACACTATAACAGCATAGTTGGTATTGGTGACATTGAAGATAGAGGTATCAGTACACCAGGCACCCAAGCCATTGGCTTGTCTTGGTGTCCAACAGCAAGCCTTTCTATTCACCTGGACAGCGCCAGAGTTACTCTCCTTTGCACTCTAAAGGAAAGGATAACCTTCAGACTAGAATGGATAGGAACTGAAGAACCTATACTCCAGCTTCCCCACTTTCAGGGAGGATCAGTCTACACTGTCTCCCAGAGTTTTCCAGCATAAGTAAGCCCAGGATCCACAGTGGTAACCTATTCCACAAAGCCTCCCTTCTTTTCCCTGTCTTATTTTTCACTCCTCTTATAATATGGCATTAGGAAACCTGATGTCTGATAACAATGGCTCAGATGTGGATAAGGAATAACATCCTGGACTGCTGACATTAACAGAACAACTTGTGACATACAGCAGGGTCTGGCTGACCCATAGCCCCCACAGCCAGTGGAAAATGACAGCCCCAGTCTGAGCATCCAAGGCCAAGAACAACCCTTTCCAACATGTGGGAGGAGTTGATGATGTATAACCCACTCTGCAGAAGTTAATGACACATTATCCAGTTTTCCAGAACTCACCACTCCCATTGTCCACAGACCGAAATAAAAGTTTGAGATCCTTGGACCTCCAGTACAGAGTTCCCTCTTGAGCCTGCCCACCTTCCCATCTGGAGACAGCACTTTTGTTTTGCTTTCACTTTGTTTTGCATTGATAAAACTACTCCTGGTTAAGTCTCCTATGTCCATCCTTGAATGCTTCTCAAATGAGAACAAGAACTTTCTGGACCCCTTGAACTGGGTGTCCTGAATTTAGTAACAGTGGGATGACCCCAGTATTTCCTGGGATCATCTCCCAAACTACTCCATCTCAAATCTGTACCTCAGATAGTTCTGCTTCAAGGAGAACCCAGTCTGAGACCCAGCACTTCCACGAGAACATCTCCTGCAGGTCCTGCTGATTAACAGCTTACCTTGGACCTTGGGTATCATTTTTATATGACCTAAGTATGTAGTACTATGTTTCCTCATCTACAAAACTGAGATAATTTTGGAAGAGCTGCAATTCCAAGCTCAAAGCATTATTTTGAGGATTAAACAGTTAACACAGAAGTGTTACACAAATGCTGTTTTTATAGTTCTTATTGTTATTAAGATCCAATCATGGTGGGATCAAAGATGGAAGTGAAGGTGGAAGATGAACAAACAAGATGAGGTATTTTTTGGACTGCCTGCTAAGTCTTCAAACAAAAATGTCTGGCTGGAGGTGGCAGTTTTTATTAGATGCTTTCAAATTTATGACACTGCAACAAGGTCGATCAGTTCATGGAGGTGGCGCTGTGGAGGCCTGTACTATTTACAACACATTTAATGTGTTTGGAAACTGAGTTATTGTTCCCAGGACTGGGGAAAGAGGAAAGTGGCCAACTGAAGGCATAAAACCACAGCTTCTAAAAGAATTTCATCTGCATAAACTACAGTGACTAATTTGAACAATGAAGTATTTAATGTCTGTGACTATTTATAGTAGAAACTAATGGGTCTTTTATACCTGATTTAATGGTCATTTAAAGAGAAAAAGTATAATCACTGTATAGTCAATGGAATAAGTGATATTTACAGATTGAATCATGATTAGCTATAGAAATAGGGAAACTTTTTTTTTCTAGCACATTTGGCAGTTGAGGTAGCCTTGAAAATGAATAACTTATTTTTGGAAATAAATAACTTACTTTCTTGACTATATATATATGTATCTGTGTGAGTGTGTGTGTGTGAGAGAGAGAGAGATGGAGGGAGAGAGAAGCTGTATTCTTTAAACACTATAGGAAGAAGGCATGTGCTCTTTTTTTTTTCTTTTATGACTGCTAAACTGCTTTCTAGAATTTTTTTTAATAAATAGGGTGCCAAGTGATTCTTCTTTTCCCATATTGCTAAGTATCCTTCTATTTCTTATGCATATGGCATTCTTTTCAAGAAGAAAGCCTCAATAATTCCATCAACTCTTAAGATTTTTTCATTGGTTGGTTCTATAACTTGCCCTATGCTTGGATTGTTTTAAAAAGTATTTTATGCAAAAGGGAGTTGAGATAGTTAAAATGACTACCTCTTCATAGACAGCCCTGTACCAAGGTTTCTCAACCTTGGCACTATTGAAATTCTGGACCAGCTAATTCTTCACTGTGCATTATATGATGTTTATCGGCATAAATGGCCTCTATCCACCAGCTGGTAGTTGTACCCCCTCAATTGTGACAACTAAAAATGTCTCTAGACATTGACAAATGTGTGTGTGTAAAACCACACCTGATTGAGAACCACTGCACTGTGTGTGAAACATGAGTGGTCACAAGATATATCTTAAGGTTTCTCTCATTTGGGGCTCATTAGAGTGTGTGGGGGTACCTGTGTGAGAGACAGAGGACTTGCTGGGACTGCTAACTCTGCCAGGCCCTCAAGTAGTCTCTGAACAACACTAATCCTTCATCTGCCATGTAGTGCTCACCCTCACAGGGCTGTGTGAGAATTAGAATAAAAAGATATTTATTCAGCATTTACTGTGTTGAAGGCCCTGTTCTAGATATTTTAAATAAATTATTTTAATCCCTATCAGCAACTCTATGAAGTAGGTAGTATAATTATTCCCATTTTATAGCTGAAGGAAGTGATTGGTAAAGATTTGAATAACTTGCTCATGGTCATTGAGCTGGTGAGTGGCAGAGCTGGAATATGAACCTGGGCACTGTGGCCTTTGAGTGTCCTTCTCAACCTCCACACCATACTGTTCCTCTCAGATTAAGTGCACATAAGCATGTTGTAAATGTTAAAGCAGGGAATTCATTGTTGATGACCTCCTAGACATGTGCAGACCATGCTTCCTAGGGTCACAACATCCTAAGCATCCCAGCAAGAATCCTCTCTGTTCTGGAGTTTTCCATTTGCATTGTGCAGGTTCCATCTCTACAGTTTTAAATTCCCTATATCCTTTGAGGCCTAACCCAAATGCCACCACCTTCCAGGTGATTCCTCTTAATTTATGCTAAAAAGTGCTCTAGTCGCCCTTTGGAGGACCTTCTTGCTTTATCCTAATTCTATGGAACTCATTGTCCTCTATAGCAGGGATATGTGTGTGACTTATCCCCTCATTAGCAGCCAATCACTCTTGTTCATTGGTGATCTCACAGTGACAGTTGCTTACAGTGATCAATGCAGAATCTGGTCATCATATGTACTAAAAGTGAAATATTTCTAAATTAATAAGTGGATTCTATAAATTACTGGATTATGTAATGACAGTTTTTATCTGTAGCCATCTCCTACCTATCTATAAAACATTTGGGGTGTGGAGAAGTCACCTAACAGGGATCTTTGAACCCTCCCCAAGAAGCAAATGCTAGATACAAATGCCATAAACATCTACATAGTATAGAAATTAGCTGAGCAAAGACACTTGCACAAAATAGTGACCTGTGGGAAGCAGATTATGAGAAGCCTATGAGAACTTGACATAAGCACAGTTGTGCTCAATGATCTACAGGCTGAGTTTGGCAAAGAGAACTAGAAGCAAAATGTAGCACAGCTGCTTTTCCTAAATTGTTTACATTCAGAAAAGTAGAACTGTGGGTTTCTATTGTTACAATATCACACCCCTCCCCTGAGAACTGTTGCTCCACTTCCTTGTTTACCACTGGATATAAAAGACTTGCTGAAAGAGGACCCGAGGTTTTTTGATGGAGATTTTGATTGGCTGCCTGTGGGCTGCTTTTGAGAATGATGCTGACTGCTGCAGCTGGCTGCCACTGCTGCAGCTGGCTGCTGCTGCTGAATTATGCTAGAGATTAGAGGAAACATGGGACAGTGCAAGTCTGATGGGTCCGTGCAAGTCTGAGCACCAAGACTTTAAGAAAGCTAAAGAGAGAACATGGGACAGTGCAAGTCTGAGGACTGAGACTGGAGTGAGCTTTTTCTCACTCCTGTTACTACTAGGCTAACTGAGGGAGATGCAGAAAGAACAAACAATAGAAGACAGACAAGCATAAAGCTGAGGCCAGGTGTGCTGGGTGCTGGGATGGAGACACACAACAACCTCATTGCTTCTTTTCTCTATTATTCTCTTCTTTATTCTTTAAGGCCTTACTCCTTTACAATTGTTTAAAACCTTGCTTCTTTTCTATTCTTTAAAGTCTCTCTCCTTAGACTTGCACTGTCCCATGTTCTCTCTTTAGCTTTCTTAAAGTCTCCCTGCTCAGACTTGCAGACAGACAACAGCAGGCGCATCTAAAAACTGTATTTGCATAACTCTGAAAGCCTTGGTGCTCAGACTATCCCATGTTTTCTTTAGCTTAGCTTTTCTAAAGCCTATGTATAAAGTTCTTGGTGCAGACTTGCACTGTCCCATGTTCCCTTTAATCTCTAGCATTAACTCAGCAGCCCACCAGCAGCATCATTCTCTCAAACAGCCCACCAATCAATCCAACCCCCATGAAAAAACCCTCCATCAAAAAAACCTCGAATCCTCCTTCAGCGAGTCTTTTATATCCAGTGGTAAACAAGGAGGTGGAGCAACAGTTCTCAGGGAGGGGGCATGACATTGTAACAAGAGAAACATGCTCTCTACTTCTCTGAAAGTAAGCAACTTAAGAAAAGCAGCTGTACTACATTTGCCTTTTTCGCTCTCTTCTGTGGCTGGGGCGGTGCCAAACTCAGCCTGTAGGTCATTGAGCATAACTGTGGTTATGACAAGTTCTCATGGGCTTCTCATAATCCACTCCCCACACGAGACTTTAAAAGGGAACATGGGACACTGCAAGGCCAAGACTTTAAGAGAGATTAAAGAAAACATGGAACAGAGCGAGTCTAAGGAAAGAGACTAAAGAATAGGAAAGAAGCAAGGTTTTAAAGAATAGTAAAGAAGTAAGACCTTAAAGAATAGAGAAGGAAAGAAGCAAAGTAAAAGAAGAGTTATTAGAGAAAAAAGTAATGAGGCTGCATGTCTGTCTTCTATCGTTTGTCCTTTCTGCATCTCCATTCTCCCCCAGTTAGGTTCACTAGCAAGAGCATGAGAAAGCTCTCAAATGTGACTGAATTCTGCTGGATAAGCAATTGATGACAAAAGGGTTCTGAAACAGCTAATCCACCTTATGCAATGTTCTCCTCAAACCCTGTGACATTTTCTCACATTTTTCCCCTTTTTAAATAAAACCATTGCTACTGAGCATCACCTTCTACTGATTGATGATTTGCCATAGATGTTGAAAAATATCTCATTGATCAGATTTTACCAACTGTCCAGGCAAGAGATCATGAAAGGGGAGATCAGCTGACATGGGCCTGATTACTTTGCTTACAAAAGCTTTTAGTAGCTGTCATTATCTGGGCATTGCTCCTGTATTCTACAGTGTCAATTTCTTAGAGAGATTGAGCAAGGCTGCCAAAGGCATTTTTCTTTGTCAAATGTTTTGCTTATTATTGAGTTCGTACCCAGAGAAACATTTATCTTTTTGGAAGTGTGGTTGCCATGCTTGCTCTGGTGCCAGGTTCAGTCCCAGCGATGTTTAAGGAGGTCTTGTTAGAGCAGAAGGGATGGATGTTGACTGAATGCACATAATTAGCTTGAAGATGTATGGCCACAGAGCCAGCATAGTAAACTGCCACAAGGACTGAGAGCCAGAGGCTTTCCACAGCTGGGATGCTCAGACTCAACTCACTTGAGATCACTATGTATTTTTTACACACACCTTTGTTTGACCTTTATTCCAGACTCTGTTTTTAAAAGAGGTAATTCCACAAGGATTCTTTATTAATGAGAAGCAATAGCAGTATCTGATTTATTGTTGATATAAAGGGGATTTTTATCACAATCCCACTGCATCCTAATCCAAAATATATTAATATCATCAAAACACACACAATATAATCAGATACACTGTGGTTAAAATGGTATTGTCTCATGGACTGTTTCTTCCCTTTTCTATCTACTTTTACTATAACCATGGGATCAGTGCATCTCTGAAAGAAGCAGCAAAGTCTCTGTTGCATTATCAAATTGCTAAGTGCTATATGAGACCATGTTTTATGATGCAAGAGGGAGAAAGAATGTAATTTCTACTTCTGATGCAAGAGGCAGAAATAGCCCAACTTTGATGAATGATCCATGTTTGAGCATGCCAATTAGAAAAATCTTTCTCACACTTCTAAGATTAGTAAGCATGGTATACATGTGTCTGAAAGAATATAAATATCTAACTTTTAAGTATCCTGATCTAAGAAACTCTGTTTCATTTTTCTACTCCCAGGCATTGGAGTAAGGGAAGCCCAGAAACTTGACAAGTTTTTTAAAGGTTTATTTGTTGAAAGAAATCAACTTTCCTTCTATCTCTGACTTTTCACACCATATGAATTCATACCACAGATCCTGTTTTAAAATAATATTTCATCAAAATAGAAAAATAAACTTGTCTGTGCATGGAACATTTCTGAAGCTAGAACATGAACAAACAGGTTTTTAATTTCAGGTGGAAAGTAGACCTTTTGGCCCAAATTTAATTGCAGATAAGAAACTCCTATTTAGGAGTTAACCAGTTACCACTGAATGGTAGCTTGTTTGAAGCACACAAATTAAGATTGGGTTATTTTTTTCAGCAGAACAGATAATTAACCATACACAGCTGTACTTATAGATCTTGGTTTTCTAGAAATCAAGTAGCTAAGAAAGTTTTAGTCATCCTCTTATGCCCCGGGATCATACTCCTCCAAACAAATGATACTGAACTGTTTTCCAAGTAAAAACTGCAAACTTGGAGAGCTGTACCTTCTGATGTTGAGTGTAGAAGTACTTGTGTATCAGCTTCCAGCCAGTGCAAAGGTTTAATCCTTATGAACTATACCTTTACCCATATGGTTTCCTATTCCACAGAGCAAAAGTCTGGCTTCTTCTGTTTTATACTCTGCTGAGTTTTGAAAATTGGAAGCACATTGTTCAATTAAGAACCAATTAATGTGACATTCCAGCAGGAAAGAAGTGAGGCAAGAGGAACCCACTGCAAACTAATCAGTTTAAGTTCCATTGACTCATGATCTGCTGTTTCTAAAGACATGAAAATAAATGGCATTTATATCACCTCCGGTTCTTGTAACTTGACTGAGTTCCTAAACTATGTGAGGTCAAGTTGAATCAAGAATGCATGGCGACCTTCCCAGAGTAGCCCAATTTCTTCAAAATATGTGCACATCAAGGGTGTGCTCTTTCTCTAACATTGGCACTAAGTCATTGCTTTGTAGCTGATGCTTCTGCTTGCCATGTGACTCAAAAGATAAATAGAAACCAGAAACTCAAAGGGCATGCATTATAACCCAATTCTCTCAGGCACAGTTTGTGCCCACAAGCTTCAGTTTCCTCACCTCTTAAATGGAAGCAATAGGAACTAAGACGCTGTGCACTCACTGCCAGAGAAGAATAAGCCCTGTTTTCTGGAGTAAATGCCAGGCTCAGCAATTAGTCGATCAGCTTACATTCTTCTCGCAGTTTCAATTAGAATGAGAACTCTTCCTGGTTCCCACTCAGGCTCTTGTGCAACATTTCTTCAAGCAGCTGTCTTATTCCACCCCAGAGAGCCCTGTATCAACCGCTCCTGCACTCGGAGTTCCCAATCCCTCCAGGATCACATATTCGCAAGAGAATATGTGTTAGTGATAAACAGGCCACGGTAAGGAGGAGGAAGGGATGACACTCCTGTCAGCAAGTCACTCAACAGTATAGTTGAACTCACTCTATACCAAGATTTTTTTTTGAATATCAAAGGAATGGCATATTTTATAGGGGATTTTTGTTTTTAATGCCCAGAGGGAGGGAGGGAAGGAGGGAGAGAGAGAGAGAGAGAGATAGTGAGTCCCAAAGACAGAAGTTCACAATCGGTCAGGATCATCTCCCACTTCAAAATGAATGTGCCAGGAGACATTCTGTACAGTTCTTTGGCAGGTTTATTATTTTTTAAACATCATTTATGGCCATTTCCAAAAAATGGCTTCACTAAAGTTCTATTGAGTGCCAGAGAGCTATATTGCATTCTTTTTCTTCACCCTCGCCTTTTTCATCTCCATTTTCTCCTCTAGTCACTTTACATCCTTCTGCCGTGCTATGTGAAGAGCCATTAAGTATGGCCATCAGCAAAACTCCTCAGAATTCCCCTCAACATATCTGTTGCTTACTGTCCATCTGCTCCCCTGCCCAGCCTTTCCCTTCTTTTCACCCTGGAGCCTGACCCACTCGGGCTTCTGCGACTGGCCTGAGGTGAATGGGCAGCAGGAGGGACAGCTGCATTTCTTCCTGCTTTTTCTTCCTGACATGCTTTGTGCTTTGTCCTTTGTCCTTCCAGGGCTATGGCTCCTGCAGGCAGCTCCTCAGCCAGAGCCCCAGCTCTTACTGTGCTCTGGTAACAATATTTCTCTCCTTGCCCTGCCGCATGCAGGCAACGATGAATTTCTCCTGTTGCTATTCTTTGGCTGCAACTACCTTATCGTTCCCTCACTCCTGTTCACACTTCTGCAATCCCTCTCTACAGCAAAGCCATTCAAGTGGGAGTCTGAGTCTCCACAAGACAATGGTTCTCCTGCCTCCCACCTCACATGTACACACCCAAAAGGAAAGAAAAAGATACAAAACTGTTGGGAATTACAACCTGATCTCTATGCCTGAATATATGAGCCCTTATTTCTGTTCTTATTAGTGATACAAAGAAATTTCCATCATACAAAGAGTCAGTAGAGAACAACACTTTATTTGGGAGCCATGTTGATATGGAAGTAATAGTGGAACAACCATCTAAAATGGTAAAAAAAAATTATAATTAGTTTAACTATTTTAATGACAGTGACATAGGATCCAAAATAAAATTTCACTTTTATTTTTTATAATGAATATCTTTTATATTTGTTTATTTTTACCTGATGATATTAGTGGCTGTCTTTGGGATTAAGCCTAATTTCAGTAGGCTCCTAAAGGAGTCCCATTTATTTAAAAGGCAGTAAGGATTTAGTGAGAGAACTCAACTTTAGGAAGTATAAATTTACTCTCATTACATTATAAAGGATATAAGATACTTTTTAAGTGGTAACCAAATATTTGTAGCTTGTATATTTCCTTTCTCATTACAATATTTGTCACGAAGATGAATTCATGTGCCATTTTAGGTTCTCATTACAATCTTGGTACTGAGATGAAATATTGGATGTTTAATGTCTTTATGAATTATAGCAGAAAACTGTATGATGCTGACCTTTTTAATATTCTGGTTTCTGACTGGCTGGCATTTCCACTCCTCCTCCTCCTGAAACAATTCCTACGAATATGAAAGAAAGGTTGGAGATAGGTAGCCAATGAGAGAACAGAATATTAAAAAGGTCAGCAGTGTACAGTCTTTTTATAAATTCAAAAAATATATTAAGACATTAAAAATTCAAGCCCTATAACCAATACTTCTGAACAAAATATTGAATTCATAGGTGTAAAAAATAACCCTGTTTTAAAACCTACTCACGAGTATGATAAAGGTACAACAGAATTACTCAAGAGTAAAATAATCTCTTAAATATATTATTATAAGAGACTGAGGGTTTTTTTTAAATCACAAAGTTATTAAAAATGGACATAAAGATCATTTTCTTTCCTGGTAAAAACTGTATTATGTATTCTGCAATAGCACTACTATCAACAGAAATCTGTAGATATTAAAATAAATTTAGAGTAACTACAATGTTATTCACTGTTTTAGAATAAATAATTTTTTTTTTTTGCAGTGCTGGGAATCAAAGCTAGGACCTTGCACATGCTAGGCAAATGCTCTACCACTGAGCTGTATGAGAATAAAGAATTCTTAATTGTGATGTTGAGAAATAAAAACAAAAATTATTTTAGATCTTAGATTCTTAAGCACCATTTATCTGGCATATTTTAATTATTCAACAAATATTGGCTGGATGAATGTGTATTCAGGAAAGACAAACAAACTATAGAATTACAATAGAGGTCATAGTATGAATCACTGCAAACAACAACTGCCTAAGGAATTATAATACGCATTAGTTTTTTAGTTCTCTAGTCTTCTTATAGTATCTAACTAGGGAATGTTCAAGAACCCCATATAAATGAACGAGTTAGAAAAAGGAAGAACAGAACAGGAAAGAGTGATATTATTCAGGACCGTAATACCCTTCTGCTACTTGTTAATCTACCCAGCATTTTTGCTTTTTGTGAGTTATTATTCCCACCACACCCATCCTCACACGGTAGTCACATGATCTTTGTTGACAAATTGAGTTTCTTTCTCCCTGGATACTATTTTGGGTCGGAGATGAGCATTGAATTGGATCAGGACAATGAAAACCCACAATGGGGGACTGATACCAATGCTGAATGAGATAGGGGTGACTTTTTTTTCCTAATTCATTGGTTGTAAGAATAGACCTTTCCCAGAATGACAGCGATCTCTGATACCAGTAAGAGCAGACAGCTGGAGAATGACAGCAACAGAGGAGAGAGCAGTTAATGGAGAGAAAAGGGAGAGGAAGGCCTGGTCACATCATTTGAATGCTTGGATTGGGCCTTATTTAAAATTAGCACCACCTCTTAAGTGTCTCAGTAATTAATTACTTAACTCTCTTTTTGCTTATGCTAATTTCAGCAGAGTATCTGTCACTTACAATTAATTGAAAGACTCTTAACTATGGAATTATTGCAAAGAGTTCTAAGATTCATAGGGACTCCAAACATCAAATGATTACTGAATAATGCATATAACTATTTTTGAATGAATGTGAATGCTTTGATTAATAAATTATAAATATATATGAATCCAGAACAACTTTTTGTCATTATTTAATTAGTGTGCATTAAGCCTATTAGTATGTGGACTATGTAAAGATATTCTGCACTCAGAGATCCTATTTAAACAGATTGGAAATCACCATATAAGATGCACTTATTTATAATTAATCTTTGATCTATTTGAGCTAAGTTAATCACAGCTAGTTCTCATACTGCTGTCTAAGTTTTTCCATGGAAGAACATGAATTTATGTCTTACCCTGCCTATGAATCAGTTATTAAATATCTATCATTATTTAAATATGCAGGGTACTCTACAAGGTGCTAAGATAAGTTCAACCTCATGGCTGCCTTCAAAAAGCTTAAAATCCAGGAAGGTAGGAGAGGGACACAAAACACATACCCGGGACAAGCAAGTCAACAGCACCCTGTCAAAACAACTTTTAAGAGAATGGTATCAACCACAGTGACTGTGGCACTTAAACCCCATCTAGTTTGCATATATAACAATGCCCAAGTGGTAAAATATAACCAAAGAGAGAGTAAATGAGAAAGAGTGCTTTACGACAAGTTCTTTTTTTCTATAGGTAAATAGTTGAAAGTTCATTCTGAGAAGCCTGCAAGTTCTAAGATATGAGGCTGCTTTGTGCTATTCCCTCTGTCTAGTTTGTCCTTTGCTTTCCTATAGTGGACACTTCTCTACTCCCCTGCACTCACTACTCCTATTTCAAGCCCCATTGCTAGCTTTATGCATTTTGCTGAATAAAATTTCTTGCCTTGACCGTTTGCCCTGACCATTGCCTCTGGAGACTGAACTTCAGGGACTGCATCAAGTGTGCTTCCTGGTCCCAAGCTTCCCCTTGGGCTCAGCCAGTGGGAGGCATCTGTGGGACAGAAGAAAAATCAGGGCAGGTTATTAACTTCCTTGCCCACCACCATGTTGGGTCACTGCAGGTTGGCTACATCCTTTAATCAAAAGCCATAAGTACTTTCTGAGTTCTGGGAGTGCCAGTTCTCTTGCCCCTTTTAGTCATTGGGTGGTAATGGTTCCCCACAGTGAGTAGCTTTACCATCTGTTTTTCCTTGACTCTGCCCACACCTTTCTAAGTCTTTTCATGAACCTCTTTCACTACCTCCTCTTGAATGTACCACATCTTTCTTGCCAGCACCCTGGCTGATATGCTGACTTTTGAATACTGTCTGCTGGCCAGTTGATGGCCAACTGACATGACTTCTGTTTCCTTTGTTCTTCTCTTGTCCTTGTGTCCCCTTGAATCTTTGCCCTGGTCATGCTGTACTCCCCACATTAGTTCTCATGCTTATATCTTCTAGAATGGTCTGGAAACTGCTTAGGATCTCACTGCACTTCTGCCCTAGTCCTAGGGCTCATAGTAAGTACTTGCTTACAGGCTGAATGAATGAACAGACACCTGAGAACAACAGCCTATGTCAAAGCCAATACAATAGACATTTATTAGAGAAGTTGAAATGTCACATTATTTTAGAGGGTCTTATTAGATTCCTTTATCATGATCAACTCTAGTCAAAGTTATTTATTAAGTCTTCAGATTTAGAAAGTCAATTTTTATTTGATGTACCTGTTGTCCCAGCACCAGGAAGTTGAGCCAGGAGGATTGAGAGTTTGAAGTCCCCCTTTGGCTAGATAGCAAGGCTTTGTCTCAAAAAAAGAAAGTCAATTCTTTATTTCTCTAAGACTCTAGTCAATTGGTTTAAATTTATCATATTCAAGACATATGTATTTTTATAATAAAATAATTCTGTATTACTAGTTTATGATACAACTATAATTGCCAAACTAAAACCTATAATAGTTGATAATAAAACTATAATAAACAGTTATTTTCCCAATTTTCATTATGAAAAAATTCAAACACAAAAAACTTTGAAAGAACAGAACATCTTTCTACTCACCACCGGGATTTACCAATTATTAACATCTTCATTTTGTATCATTTAATTATCTGGGTTTGTATGTGCACTTAACTGTGTTTCTGTATGTACACAAATGTATACACATGATATTTTTGCTGAATCATTTGAGAATAAATTTCAAACATCATCATCTAACCCCTACACATGTCTGCATATATTTCTTAAAACTGGGCTTATTCCCTTCAGTATCATTCTAAGAACACTAGCAACAATTTGTTGACAATGCCTAGAACACAGTGAGATAGTAGGATTGTCAGTTAGACTTGGGGAGCAGGGACATCTTTAGCCCAAAGAACTAATCTGGTCTAATCTCAATTTTCCATACCCTGCAGCATTTTTTTAAATGTAGATATCTGTCAGCTTCAGCTGCAACTATTGAGATGAACAAATTTAACTGCACACATATCCAAGAGTAAAGAGAGTAAAGGAAATCCTTCTGGAAGGTCAACCTCAGGCTGGAGGACCAAGGGCCAGGACTGCAGGAGGTCGGGGCTCAGCAGGAAAGAATTTTAGACCTCTCTACTTTTATTTCTGTATCCTTTTCCTAATCCTAGACCAGATAGGCCAGAATTGATGCCTATCTTTTTCTTGTAAAAGAGAGAGAGAGAGAGAGAGAGAGAGAGAGAGAGAGACATAAAAGATGAGTCCAATGAGGAACTTGTAAAATAATCCTCACAGATCTATGACTCTTACTGGGAGATAATCCTGGCCTACCTTCCCTCATTCACACACATACACACACACAAGCACATACTTTGTCTCTGCTGTTCACCATCTGTGTCTTAGACATTCCAGAGGCCTGTTGAGGGGATTGTATGGTTAGTAATCTAAGTAGCCCAACACAGCAAACATCACCATCTGAAAGTTATCACAGAAGTTGGAGTAGAACAGGAAGTGATTCCCTCAGTTTTGAGCTCTGTGCACCCTTGTGGGGTATACCTAGCTTAGACAAGAACTGATTTCCTGACTCAGTTCTACAGAAACATCTTTATGATGCATGCCACAGCTCTTGTGTGATAGTGCCATTCAAGCTGGAATAAGGCAGCTTTATCTGTCTATCTATTTATCTATCTTGCATTACAGAGGACTGAACCATGGACTTCTCACACACTAGATATGCACTCTACCACTGAGCTAGACCCATAGCCCTTTGGTTTATATTTTGTTTTTGAGATAATCTTTCATTACCTTTCTGCAGACTGGTCTGGAACTCACGAGCTTCCTGCCACCATGTTTGGCTCAAAGTAGTTTCTCTATAGGGGAGCCAGAGAGGAAATTAGTTATCTAAATATATTTTTAAAATACATTCTCACAAATAAACAATTCAGATACTTTCCCACTGATGCTTTTTCAGTTACTATATCATCTGAAAAAAATCTTAAACTTATTAAGCTTTAATATTGAATTTCTGCCACTGTACAATTTAATCTCTTCCAAACAATTTGCTTAGAGTCACTAGACTCACTGAAGGACCTCACAAAATGTGTCTCTGCAGAGGAAGCACGACAACATCCACTGCTGGTAAACAGAGCCCAGAAGGGCATCTCCAGCCTATCCTGAATACCAGCAGATTAGGTAATGGAGTTACAGTAGTCAACGCCGTTTCCTCAAAGCAATGTAAACAAAGAGAAGAAAAACTAGACCCTAGGAAAATATAGTAAGTTGATGTATTTTAAGGTGGGATTTAAAAGAAAGAAAATGGCCATATTGTTCTCAAGAAGGTTTTAATTTAAAATGGAGTACTTAAAACAGACTTGCAAATATAGAAAAAAAAAATGTGTTCCTCCTTTATGAGTGTTCAACAAAAACCAGGTTTAAATTACAGCAGCAAGTTGAAATTTGGCCATGATGGCATGAACTTTTGAGTGACCAGAAATCCAGTCCTTTTGATGGCATCTTCTGCTATATAAAGAAATTGTATGTGCTTTATATGGCCGACTAGAGTCTCTTACTATGGTGTGAAGAAAATGGACACTCACAAGACACTCTTATTTGTCTCTTCTCCAAATTCTCTTTTGTCTTATGAGAATAGGAGGGCCTCTTCTGATCTCCCTGTTCTCCTTTCTCATGGCCCTAGAATCTGTGTCCCTTACTTTCCGGCAGTAACCAGATTTTGTGTTTCTTGTGTGTCTTTTGTGAAGGTAGGAAACATGGAGGGCGTGCCTAGGAAACTGAGCGGAGTCACTTTGCTCCACTCCCTCACCTCAGCCCTTCTTGGATGCTCTGCCAAGAGACTTCTGACAGCTGTGTAACCTGTTCTGGCTCACACACACACACACACACACACACACACACACACAAGTCTCTCCTTTTCCCATCCTGGCTATACCCGAACCAAGCCAGAACTGGGACCAATTCTTATTCCCTTAAAACTGAGTGTGGAATCAGGAAGGACTAACTAGATGCAGAATTTCTGGAAAACCTACATTGAGACACATTTGTGACATTCCAGGCATAGAAGGCAGCCTGCATGCTTCAAAATGTCCTGTGTATACTAGTGCCTATAACCAAAGGAATTTCAAAAAACAGATTCAGCGTCTAATTGTTTTGTTGTGCTCTTACCCATGATCTCAACTCAAATAACAGAAGGTAGGAATGTATCTGTTTGTATCTGTTTGTATCAAAAAGCCTTTGATAAGATCCAACATCATTTCATGATAAAAGCTCTAAGAAAACTAGGAATAGAAGGAAAGTTCCTCAACATTATAAAAGCTATATATGACAAACCTACAGCCAGCATTATACTTAACAGAGAAAAATTAAAACCGTTCCCTCTAAAATCAGGAACCAGACAAGGATGCCCACTATCTCCACTCCTATTCAACATAGTACTGGAATTCCTAGCCAGAGCAATTAGGCAAGAAGAAGGAATAAAAGGAATACAAATAGGTAAAGAAACTGTCAAAATATCCCTATTTGCAGACGACATGATCCTATACCTTAAAGACCCAAAAAACTCTACTCAGAAGCTTCTAGACATCATCAATAGCTATAGCAAGGTAGCAGGATATAAAATCAACATAGAAAAATCATTAGCATTTCTATACACTAACAATGAGCAAACGGAAAAAGAATGTATAAAAACAATTCCATTTACAATAGCCTCAAACAAAATCAAATACCTAGGTGTAAACCTAACAAAAGATGTGAAAGACCTCTACAAGGAAAACTATACACTTCTGAAGAAAGAGATTGAGGAAGACTATAGAAAGTGGAGAGATCTCCCATGCTCATGGATTGGTAGAATCAACATAGTAAAAATGTCGATACTCCCAAAAGTAATCTACATGTTTAATGCAATTCCCATCAAAATTCCAATGACATTCATCAAAGAGATTGAAAAATCTACTGTTAAATTTATATGGAAACACAAGAGGCCACGAATAGCCAAGGCAATACTCAGTCAAAAGAACAATGCAGGAGGTATCACAATACCTGACTTCAAACTATATTACAAAGCAATAATAATAAAAACAGCATGGTACTGGCACAAAAACAGACATGAAGACCAGTGGAACAGAATAGAGGATCCAGATATGAAGCCACACAACTATGAGCAACTTATCTTTGACAAAGGAGCTAAAAATATACGATGGAGAAATAGCAGCCTCTTCAACAAAAACTGCTGGGAAAACTGGTTAGCAGTCTGCAAAAAACTGAAACTAGATCCATGTATATCACCCTATACCAAGATTAACTCAAAATGGATCAAGGATCTTAATATCAGACCCCAAACTCTTAAGTTGATACAATAAAGAGTAGGAAATACTCTGGAGTTAGTAGGTATAGGTAAGAACTTTCTCAATGAAACCCCAGCAGCACAGCAACTAAGAGATAGCATAGATAAATGGGACCTCATAAAACTAAAAAGCTTCTGTTCATCAAAAGAAATGGTCTCTAAACTGAAGAGAACACCCACAGAGTGGGAAAAAATATTTGCCAATTATACATCAGACAAAGGACTGATAACCAGAATATACAGGGAACTTAAAAAACTAAATTCTCCCAAAACTAATGAACCAATAAAGAAATGGGCATGTGAACTAAACAGAACTTTCTCAAAAGAAGAAATTCAAATGGCCAGAAAACACATGAAAAAATGCTCACCATCTCTAGCAATAAAGGAAATGCAAATTAAAACCACACTAAGATTCCACCTCACCCCTGTTAGAATAGCCATCATCAGCAACACCACCAACAACAGGTGTTGGCGAGGATGCGGGGAAAAAGGAACCCTCTTACACTGTTGGTGGGAATGTAGACTAGTACAACCACTCTGGAAAAAAATTTGGAGGCTACTTAAAAAGCTGGACATCGATCTACCATTTGATCCAGCAATACCACTCTTGGGGATATACCCAAAAGACTGTTACTCCAGAGGCACCTGCACATCCATGTTTATTGCGGCACTATTCACAATAGCCAAGTTATGGAAACAGCCAAGATGCCCCACCACTGACGAATGGATTAAGAAAATGTGGTATCTATACACAATGGAATTTTATGCAGCCATGAAGAAGAACGAAATGTTATCATTCGCTGGTAAATGGATGGAATTGGAGAACATCATTCTGAGTGAGGTTAGCCTGGCTCAAAAGACCAAAAATCGTATGTTCTCCCTCATATGTGGACATTAGATGAAGGGCAAACACAACAAGGGGATTGGACTATGAGCACATGATAAAAGCGAGAGCACACAAGGGAGGGGTGAGGATAGGTAAGACACCTAAAAAACTAGCTAGCATTTGTTGCCCTTAATGCAGAGAAACTAAAGCAGATACCTTAAAAGCAACTGAGGCCAATAGGAAAAGGGGACCAGGAACTAGAGAAAAGGTTAGATTAAAAAGAATTAACCTAGAAGGTAACACCCATGCACAGGAAATCAATGTGAGTCAATGCCCTGTATAGCTATCCTTATCTCAACCAGCAAAACACCTTGTTCCTTCCTATTATTGCTTATACTCTCTCTACAACAAAATTAGAGATAAGGGCAAAATAGTTTCTGCTGGGTATTGAGGGGGGGAGCGGGAGGGGGTGGAGTGGGTGGTAAGGGAGGGGGTGGGGGCAGGGGGGAGAAATAAACCAAGCCTTGTATGCACATATGAATAATAAAAGAAAAATGAAAAAAAAAAAAAAAACACTTTCAGTGATATCGGCTTAAGCATAATATAAATTTAATTTTTGCTCACATAAAAGGAAGTTGAGGTTAATTTAGGCTTTTTGTAGCTCATTTCCAGGTTTTTTTCCAGAGTGTGAGACTAGAACCAGCTTTCAAGCATTTTAGTCTCAGGATCCTTTTATACCCATAAAAATTATTAAGCTCCCCCCAAGGAACTTTTCTTTATGTGTTACCATATGAAAACTTAAAACCGAGAAATTTTACATTTATTTAATCCATTTAAAATAATTCTAAACCCACTGCATATTAACAATAACACAGATTTATGAAAAGTTACTATAATTTATTTTTTTAAAAACGGTGCGAAGAGTAAGGTATTTTTACAATCCCAATCTGGTTTAATCTCATGTCTGCTACCGACTGTACTCTATTGTGATGCATTGTTTTAGTTCAAGTATGAAAAAAATGCTAGGCTGTGCATGCCTTTTGTGGCTGGGAAAGGGAGGAGGCTATGAGCCTTCTGAACAAGGCGTTTGTCCTCTGTATGCCCTCTGCCTACAGTTGGAGAACTGCTGTCATAAACCTCAGAGTCTAAAATAGCTGACGGAGCTTTACCCACATCAAGATATCATGACAGAGGGAAGGTTGAAGGGAAGCCTGGTACGTTCGCTTTAAGAATTCCTGGCAGGCACAAACAGCATTCCTACTTACATCTCTCTGGCCAGACCTCTCACATGGCAACATTAAGATGCAAAGGAAACATTTTATTGGGACAGCAAAGCCCTCAGCTAAAACTTTCTTTAAAAAGATGGGGAGAAAGGCTACTGCGAAGCAATTAGTAGTCTTTGCCACAGGAAGCATGAGTTAAAAGCATTCCAATGACCTATACACTTCATCTGTTGTTTCCATAGCTGCAGATGGTCAAAACCCCACACATCCTCTAAAGTCCCTGCAAAGAAATGACTGTTTACTTCACTACATGGTTGGGCAATGGTGTTCAAGAGGGTTTTAAAACATCTGCCAGAGGTACAGGGTGTGGGAAAATGAAGCAAGATTTGGGTTCTCTAGGAAGTACTGACCAGAACTTGTTGTGAAATGGAAATGAAAGTCCCCAGAAAACAAAGCCCATCCTGACAAGATGTGACTACAGTTATTGAGACATTCCTCTGTTTTGAAAGGCTTTGCCATTCAAAAGAATAGCTGTCAAGGACAGAGTTTGTTGGGGGAAAAAATGAAAATGTTTCTCTCAGCAAAGAGTAGCACCACAGAAGGTTCTCGGAGTTAATAAGAAAGTGTTAAGAAACAATTTTAAATTTTACTGAGTATTTACTTTGTACCAGTCATGATTCAAAGCTCTTATGCATTATTATTATTGACTCATTTGATCCTCATAGCAAGCGCAACACTGTTATTATATTCATTTTTCTGAAAGGGAAATTGAAGCAGAGAGAAGTTACATAACTTGCTTGAAGTCACACAGCGAAGGCCCCATAGTCTACATTTTGAAACCACTAAGTTAGAGTCAGATATATTCTTTTTTTTTTTATTCATATGTGCATACAATGCTTGGGTCATTTCTCCCCCCTCACCCCACCCACTCCCTTACCACCCACCCCGCCCCCTCCCTCTCCCCCACACCCCCTCAATACCTGGCAGAAACTATTTTGCCCTTATTTCTAATTTTGTTGTAGAGAGAATATAAGCAATAATAGGAAGGAACAAGGGTTTTTGCTGGTTGAGATAAGGATAGCTATACAGGGAGTTGACTCATTAATTTCCTGTGCATGTGTGTTACCTTCTAGGTTAATTCTTTTTGATCTAACCTTTTCTCTAGTTCCTGGTCCCCTTTTCCTATTGGACTCAGTTGCTTTTAAGGTATCTGCTTTAGTTTCTCTGCGTTAAGGGCAACAAATGCTAACTAACTTTTTAGGTGTCTTACCTATCCTCATATCTCCCTTGTGTGCTCTTGCTTTTATCTTGTGATCAAAGTTCAATCCCCTTGTTGTGTTTGCCCTTGATCTTATGTCCACATATGAGGGAGAACATACGATTTTTGGTCTTTTGGGCCAGGCTAACCTCACTCAGAATGATGTTCTCCAATTCCATCCATTTACCAGCGAATGATAACATTTCATTCTTCTTCATGGCTGCATAAAATTCCATTGTGTATAGATACCACATTTTCTTGATCCATTCATCAGTAGTGGGGCATCTTGTCTGTTTCCATAACTTGGCTATTGTGAATAGTGCTGCAATAAACATGGGTGTGCAGGTGCCACTGGAGTAACCTGTGTCACAGTCTTTTGGGTATATCCCCAAGAGTGGTATTGCTGGATCAAATGGTAGATTAATGTTTAGCTTTTTAAGTAGCCTCCAAATTTTTTTCCAGAGTGGTTGTACTAGTTTACATTCCCACCAACAGTGTAAGAGGGTTCCTTTTTCCCCTCGCATCCTCGCCAACACCTGTTGTTGGTGGTGTTGCTGATGATGGCTATTCTAACAGGGGTGAGGTGGAATCCTAGTGAGGTTTTAATTTGCATTTCCTTTATTGCTAGAGATGGTGAGCATTTTTTCATGTGTTTTTTGGCCATTTGAATTTCTTCTTTTGAGAAAGTTCTGTTTAGTTCACTTGCCCATTTCTTTATTGGTTCATTAGTTTTGGGAGAATTTAGTTTTTTAAGTTCCCTATATATTCTGGTTATTAGTCCTTTGTGCTCAGATATATTCTGAAAAGCTGAGGCTAGACCATGAGGAAGTCCATTGGATGAGACAAAAATTCATCACAATCCAATACTGAGATGTAGGAGACTTAGTGAGTGATCAGTCCTACATTACCTATAACTGGATGCTGTAGTTTATTTGCACGTACATTTCAATTTACCCTGTCTTTACAAGGAGACATTAGCTAGCACAAAAGTGTACTTTAAATTTGTTAGAGTGAGATTTCTATGGAAGGAGCATTTGTTTGTTCATTAGGTAAGCCTCAGGCACTCTACTCATTTCTCTCATAACCCAAACATAGCATGTCATCCTTGCTCACAGCCTGTTGTTTCATACCCACCTTCCATCATTAACCCAGTGGCAGTTACCTGAAGCAAAACACGGTGCCAAGCAGGAAGCAATCAGCCTCGTGGGATCTACGTTAGTAACTCAAACCTTTTCAGCAGAGGGTGCAAATTGGTATCTTGGGGGTAAAATTTTACTTATGGATATGCTTTATTTGGTTCATAAGGTATAATTTAAAGTTCATGGTATAATTTTTTTAAAGCATTTTCCTTTTTTATTGCCAAAATTCAAAATCAAAATTTTTACATAAGAATCCAGAGGAGATAGTCTCCTCTTTTTGATAGGCCATGTTCTCCCCAGTTCAGCTGGGCCCCCACCACACTGGCTTCCTACACCTGGCCTCTTCATGCAATTATGCTACCTGTCTGTTCCCTAAAGGCATTCACATTTGCAATCCTGGCTTTCCAGGCATTAAACTTTAAATCATATTAAACCTATATTCTATTGTAGTAGAATCTGTTCTGAAATTACTCCACCTGCAATTTCCAGTTGAACTGATTATTCAGTCACAGCTTATCTCTACAGTGGGTTCCACAATCAGCAGAGACCCAGAAGTTAACATTCTGAACAGGCTGCTGATCCAGCAGTGATGGAGTAGGGCAGAACTACAAAATGATGAGATTAAAAATATGCAGCATGGTGATACAGAGCCTGGCCCATACTAGGAGTTAAAATTTTATTGGTAAAGATTTGGTGGTGCATAGGCAGAGGTCTACTAAAATTGCTGGAATTTTCCATTCTGCTACAATTATCACCACTGGTTTCTCTAGTGAATAATCAAAGTTGTCAATGCTGTTCACCAAATATGTCTGGCTTTTTGACAACAGACACATGGAGAATTGCACTTCCTGCATTTGAGGTTGGGTGGAGCCATGTGACTGATTCTAGACAATCAGTTGTGATCAGAACTGACAACTGTGCCTGGCAGAGTGGCCTAAGTGGTAGAGTGACTGCCTAGCAAATATGAGGCCCTAAGTTCAAACCTTAGTACTGCCAGAAAAAAAAAAAAAAAAAAAAAGAGAGCTGTCGTTTTGGGGCCAGATCATGTAATTGGCAGAACACAACCCTCCAGAACAATCTTTCCTCTGATATGGTGGTCAGCAGTGCAGTAGTAAGTGGAAGCTCCATTACCCTGACCTTCTGAGTGACAACAAGGAGCAGAGGTTCTGCCACCCCATGATAGACGTGCTGCATGAACAATAAAATTTTGTTATCATAACCCACTAAGTATTCTACTGTTGGGTAGTTTCTTTTTTATTTTAATTTTTTAACAGCAGCAAAATAGATGCAGACCTAATTAAAACAGTCACCAAATATTCATTAACAAGTACTAAGATTTGAAAAAAATCTAAATTCAGTAACCTGAGCCATCCTCAATTTAGTTATGAGAATGTTTTCTTTAGGACCCTATCCCTTCATAACTCACTGGTTCAGGTCCCTTTTCTGAAATCTCCTGTTTACTCAGGAACACTTCAGTCTTCATCCTTTGCCATTGAACTTGTCAATAATAAATTTAATTTTGTTTTGTTTTTGAGATAAGGTCTCACTATGTAGCCCAGGCTAATCTTGAACTCATAGTCCTCCTGCCTCAGTAACCTGAGTGTTGGAATCACAGGGGTATTCCACCACTCCTGGCACAACAGAGCTTTACTCCTTGCTTAAGGAAAGAGACCCTTTGAGCAGCAAGAGACAGAGTGACCTAGGAAAGTGAATGTGCGGGGTCTTCTGGAGCTACATTTTGCAGCAGTATTCTACTCACAGAATAGAAACTATTTGTGTTCCAGCTCTGCAGAGCCTTAGCACAATCCCTGCTGTCAGTACATGAGTATGTGGTGGTAACAGAACTTGAAAAGATCTAGGTCCCATGGCTTTTTGGAAAGATGCAAACCTGACTATTCTACAGGGTGATCCATTTTGTATAGGTCTCCTCCTGTATATATGTATTTCAATATCAAACGTATCATGGCATGTATCTTGAGAACTAGGGATCAATTTTCTCATATAAAACTCAGCAAGTTTATTTTCATAAGTGAAAGAATTGACCTACTCACTTGAACCTACCTTACATGACCACATTTGTCAGTGAAAAACAATGCCTGGATGGAAAAGCTTTATTTAGTCTCATTTTAGACATTTTTGGTCTTAAAAATGTGAGTTTGTGGTGAACATCAGTGGTTTTAATATATTGCTGGAGACGTTGCTATCTGGTTACTTCTTGCTTCATAGCAAATTTTTTAATACTGCATTGTAAAGTATTTTAATAAATCTCAGCAGTGATATTAAGTGGATAGAACTTCCCAGGTGTAGGCTTCATGACCCACATACTCAATCAGTAAAGAAGTTACTGAGCATCTACTGGACTATGACTGACCTCCCCAATGGAGGAGTCTATGCCTCATTCACCATTTACTTCTACCACCAACCCAATGCTTCCAATATAATGGGTGCCCAATATATTTCTAATAATTGCTATTCAATGCACCATGATAATGTACACTCAGTAATACAAGAAAGTTTATGTTTTATGAGCTCATAGCCTGGAGGATTAGATAAATATAAATAAGCAATTGTAGTTTGTGGCAATGAAGAAAACACTGTTTACTGAGAAGGGTGATGGAAAAGGAAGGGACGTTTGATGGATCCCACAAATAATGCAAGAATTTGAAATCCCTGAATTTGACTGACTTTCCACTGACTAGCAATGTGACTGTGGGAAAATTGTTCAGTATTTTAGGGCTTCTGGTCTCTAACTGTTACACAAAGGAATTAACAAGATAATTAGAAACTTCTTGAAATTATAGTTCTTAAATGCATTCTTAAAAATTTCAAACAATGCAGATAGAGAACAGTTCCCAACTGCTTTAACTGTATCCTATAGGTTTTGGTATGTTTGGTTTTAATTTTATCCCAAAGTATTTTCTAATTTTCCTTGAGATTTTTTTTTCTTTGACCTGTTGGCTATTGAGAGTGTTGTTTAATTTCCATGCATTTGTAAATTTCTCATATTTCCTTCCATTTGTTTGGTCTAAATTCATTTCATTGAGATTGAGGAATATACTTTGTTTTATTTAAGTTCTTTTAAACTTATTGAGACTTGTGTTATGGACTAATATATATGGTTTATTCTGAAGAATGTTCCACAGGCCCTTGAGAAAAGTATTCCACCATTGAGTGGCGTTTTCTGTAGAGCTCTATTAGATCTAGTTGGAGTGATATGTTCAAATGTTCTGTTTTCTTCTTGATCTGTCTAATTTTATTATCTATTGTTAGAAGTAATACATTAAAATCTCCAATTATTGTTAAATTTTATATTTCTCTCTTCAGTTTTTCCACATTTTCACCTTATATATTTTGAGGCTGTGTTAGATGTTGTACTTATTACATATTCTTAATACAGTAATCCTTTAATCATTATAAAATGTTCTTTTTGTCTCTTGTAACAAATTCTGTCTTCAAAATTGCTGATCGCCATTGCAGCTTTCTTTTGCCTGCTATTGCATGACATGTCTTTTTTTATTCACTTACTTTCAAACTTGTGTGTTTTTGAATTTACTTGTGTGATAGTATATAGTTGGATCTTTTTTGTTTGTTTGTTTGGTGGTATTTGGGCCTTGAACTCAGAGCCTTGTGTTTGCTAAGCAAGCACTCTAACACTTGAGCCATGCCCCCAACCCATTTTTCCTTTGTTTATTTTGCAGATAGGTCTCATGCTTTTGCTTAGGACTGGCCTTGGACAGAAATATTCCTACCTCTGCCTCCTGTGAAGCTTGGGTTATAGAGATGTGCCACCAAGCCCAGCCCCAGATCATGGTTTTTTAAAAACTAATTCTGACAATCATTGCCTTTTCATTGGAGTATTTATTTCATTTACATTTACTGTAACTAGTAAAGTGGGATTTATACTTGTGATTTTCTAGTTTTTTTTCCACATATATGTGTCATGCATTTCTGTACTCCTATTCCTCCATTCCTACTTTCTTTTGTATTAAATAGATATTTTCAATGTACCATTTAGATTTCCTTTACTACATATTTTGGGCTATTTTCTTAGAGGCTGTCTTGGGCATTACAACTAACATGTTAATTTATAACTGTCTAGCTTGGATTAACATGAGCTTAATTTTAATAGAATATAAAAACATAATTCTCTTAACATTCTTTTGGACTATTATTGGTATAAAAATTATGTCTTTATATATTTTGTTTCCATCAACACACATTTGTAATTATTGCTTTATGCAGTCATCCTTTAAATCACATTAGAAGGAAAAGTATTGTAAATTTTAAAATTCAACAATTCTTATTTTTCAACATTTAGAAATGTCTTAAATTCATCTTCATTTTTAAAATACTACATGTCTTAATGTGGAATTCTTCATCTGCACTTTTTTTTTTTTTAGAATTGTGAGTATGTTGTCTCACTGTTTTATATCCTTTCTTCTTTCTGATGGAAAACATGGCTGAATTTTATTAAGGATTCTTTGTACGTAAAGAGTCACTACCTTCTATCTGCTTTCTTCTCTCTTTTCTTTATCTCTAGAGTGTCTGATTATATTATGTCTAGCTGTGAATCTCTGAGTTTATCCTACATGGAGCTTATTGAGCTTCGTGGATTTATGCACTGATGTTTTCATCAAGTTTGGGCATTTTCAGTCATTATTTCTGCACATTTTTCCTTCTTTTCTTCTATGAGGACTCCTATTTATGCATATGCTTAATGGTATGCCATAGGTCCATGAGACTTTGTTCATTCTTTTATTATTCTGCTCCCTGGCCTGATAATGTTGGTTGACTTATCTTTAAGTTTTCTGATAATTCTGCTTACTCAAATATCTTGTTGGATTCCTTTAGTAAAATTTAAGGCTATTGTACTTTAAAATGTTTTATAGTTTCTATTTTTTTATTGATATTTTGTAAGACATCATTCTCCTTTCCTTTGGTTCTTTAAAACATAGCTTCCTTTAGTTCCTTCATTGTATTTAAAATAGATTATTTATTTATTTATTTATTTATTTATTTATTTATTTATTTTGCAGTGCTGGGGTTCAAAAACCAAATCGTCACACATACTGGACAAGTGATTTCCCACTGAGTTATTCTTCCAGCCCTAAAATGGATGATTTAAATCTTTGTCTAGTAAGTCCAAAAATCTGGGCTGCCTTGGACAGTTTCTACTTATTATTCTTTTCCTGTGTGTAGGTCAAATATTCTTGTTTCTTTATGCTTTCATAATTTCTTGTTGAGATTTGGATATCTTGAATAATGCATTGCAGCAACTCCTCAGGATTTATTGTTGCTGCTGAAGTTGGATGGTTGATTTAGGGACTTTTGCAAACTATTTCTGTCAATCTGTATTCCTTGTCATATCAAAGATATGGAAATGACTGTTTGGTTAATTTCATGGTCAGCTAATGGTTATTCAGATATTTCTTTAACCAAAGATTAGCACTTAGGGACTTTTCAGGACTTTGTGGTCATTTGTATGGTCTTGGACATGCTGGCAGCCCCATGCAAAACTCATATATAGGGTCAGTATAAGTACACAACTTATATATCACATATATTTCATTCTTACCATAGCAGTGGAAACATACAAAATTAAGTGTTTGTTTCTGTTTTGTGATGCTGGGGATCAAACCCAGGGCCTCACACGTGCTAGCAAGCACTATACCACTGTATTTCACCTCCAGCCACAACTAAAGTGTTTTTTATTTCACTTTTGGATACATGAACATTTTAGCAACTTTTTTTTTTTTTTAACCTTTGTCTTACTGATTAGGAACAACTGACAGGAAAAGGAATTTGCACTGCCTTATCTTTCTCTTTCCTCCATGGAATCACATTGGAAAAACTTTTGAATTTAACTAATGCAGAGAAAAATAAAATAAGTAAGAAACAATCTGATAGTTCCTAGATCATTTGTTTTTCTTCTACCATTTCCTTCTTTCACTGTTGGAAGTAAGTTCTGGACCAAAAGGAAAGCACAGCTTCCCAGGAATGTCAGGAACCCCATTTGTTCAGTTATACATGCAACGTGCTTACCTTGTCCTGGCTCTGAGTCTCATTGACTCCATGTGTCATCAGAACTCTTTGCTCATGGGAATCATGAATGCTACGTGAAAATGGGGCAGCAAGGACCAGTGCAGTTGTGTATTGTACATATCTACTTTGATCATGCATATGCTTGATCCATTGTTCCTTTCGGCTTCACTTAAAAAACACACTCTGATAAATTATCAAGAACTTCAAGACATCCCTAGGAGAGTACTAAAACAACCATGGGGTCCTGTGACTGTTACAGGCTTCACACCTATGGAGCTGTTTTCCTAAGGGGCAGATACTGCTATCCCTGCCCAGCAAGTTTTCTTTTCTTCTTGATGGAAAAGAAAACAATTATTTTGTTTATAGTATCAGTGTGCACAGATAAGAATCTACACATCCTACCCTTTTTTTTTACATTTCGCTTTCAATTAAAGAATAAAATTTGTATATATTTATCATATACAAAATGTTAGAAATATATGTACACTGTGTAAATTGAGCTAATTAACACATATATCACTTCACATATTTATTATATGTGATGAGAACATTTAACATCTACTCTCAGATATTTTCCAGAATGCAATACATTGTTACTAACTATAATCACTATGCTGTACAATAGATCTGTTGAACTTATTCCTCAATATGCAACCAAAATTTTGCATGTTTTGACCATCTTCCCTACTGTTCCTGATCCATCCAACTTTGATGAAACTTGAGTGATGGCATGACAGTTATAAACACTGAAATGGAAGCAGAAGTCTCAATTTGACTGTAACTTCTGGAAAAGACCTGATTTCAAGACATATCTCTTTCTCCTCAATTTTCTACTTATTGCTTCCCAAAGTGGAGGTACACATGAAGTGCTGCATATGAAAACAAGAACCTATGATAAGGAGCTAGAATAGAAAGCTAAAAGGAATGTGAATCTTCCCAGCCCTTGCAACAGCCCAAGCTTACAATCCTCTACTTCTTGTTATGTGACGAAAGTAAATTCTTCTTTAATTAAGTTACTGTTTTTTGGGTTTCTGTTACCTGCTGCAGAGTACAATTATAACTTATACCTATTAATTTTGAATACCCACATTTATCATTACTAATTTCCTAGATATATGATTTTCTTTTTGCATTCTTAAACTGTCTCACTGATTTTTAAAATGTTTATGTGCTAAAATCACACCATTTTAATCGCTTTAGATTTATAGTATGTTTTGCAATCTGTTAGATCAATGCTTCTTTGTTCTTTTTTGTTTAAGTCTTAGTTATTTTTGTCCAAATTCACTTCCATATGAATTTTAGATTATGCTTATTAAGTTCTATGAAAATGAGGAGAATTTTGATTAGGGTAATGTTGAATTTATGGATTAATTTTGGGAAATTGAAAGTTTAACATTTTTATGATTTCCATCCAGGAACTGAGCATAGCTCTCTCCATTTATTCAGATCTTCCTTCCATCCTTCATTAGATTTTAGTTTTACTCACAGTCTTGTTAGATTTATTCTGAGTGTCCTATCTTTGGTTACTATTAGGAGTAAAATTTTTCCCATTGTATTGCCAAATTCATTTTTGTTCATTTAAACCATTATTTTTGTTAATCTTGATTTTATTAAGCCATCTAGATAGATCTCTTAGATGCTTTTTAGCACCTCATACCAGCTCTAAAAGTGCTAAAACCTAGATGTTACAGAACTTCAGGTCAAAGAAAAGCTTCATGGAAGGAGTGAGATTTCATTGTCATAATTATTTAAGGTTGTGTGGTTCTTTTGGTTGTTTATTTTTTAGTGGTAATATCCTTACAGTCCCTTCAGACTCCTCTGCAGATATTTACTGCTTAATCTACCTCCCAAAGGTGACAGGGATACAAAGATTGTTCCCAAAGGTGATAAGGTATAAGGAACTGAGGAAGGATTGCTGTGAAACATCCTCAAATATCTACATTGTTGCTTGTGGAGAGCAGATTATCAGAAGCCTATGAAAACTTGACATGAGCACAGCTAAATCAAATAATTTGCAGGCTGGGATTTGGCACAGCTCCTAGCTATAGAAGAGAGTGAGCACAGCTATGCCCAATAATCTGCAGGCTGGGATGGGCACAGCCCCAGCCGCAGAGGGCAAAATGCAGCACAGCTGCTTTTCCTAAGATTTTTACATCCAGAGATTAATGATTGCAGGTTCCCCCTGCTCCCAATAACTACAATGTCACACACACCCCCAACTGTGGCTCTACTTCCTGGTTTGCCGCCAAATATAGTAAACTCACGGAGGTGGTCAAGGCTGTTGTATTTCTGCATCAGAGCACCCAGCCCACCTGATCCCAACTTTCTGCATGTTTGTCTTCTGTCTTTTGTCCTTTCTCAATCTCCTGTGCTCCCAGATAGATTTCTAGGATGAGCTTGCACAGGCCACAAGAGGTGGCACCTGAGCAGGGACCTAACAACAGGGGAACTTGAAGCCTGAGATGAGGAGATACTGTCTGAGAAACATGCGCAGGAGCTGGTAGCTAGGCTGATTGCTAAGGGACAATTTTCACTGATGCTTCTGGGTGTGATACTGCTGCTGCTACACCGAAGATTGCTGCCGTGATAGTCACTGTGTGGTAGGTGTTTTACACCACGTTAAAATTGCTTATATCGGCCATATTAGTAGTGAAGAATTGTTTAATCTTTTCTTTCAGTTGCGTAGTCTGGTGCGAACCTGTCTCTATCCCTGTTTTGTGAGCCATTTGCGCTCACATTCTAATCTCCCTGGCCCACTCATTGATGGTAATGCTGGGGCAGATAACCTAGTTTCTGGGCCTGCCTTAGGCTTGCCACACAAACTGCCACACCCGTATAAGCTGCACAACTAAGTAATGCTTTGTACCATCAAAATGCTTCAGTCCTGTGTAGGCAATTTCACCTTTCTAGAGAACAGGCTCAACAAATCATTATATCTATGCCTTTGCACATGCTTGTGAGGCCACTAAGCATGTCATCGCCCATTGTTTGGCTATGTGGGGTGAAGGGCAAGTTTGTTTTTCCTGCAGAACAACCAGTGTGGGTACCATGTGGTTTGCCAAGCCTCGTGGACCCCCTGGTCCCAAAGATGAGGAGGCTGAGACTGGAAGACTCGCCCAGGGACAGGGAACTGCTGAGGCTGATTCCTCCACTGACCAGAGGGCGGCCAAGGAGACGGCCGCCAGTAAGACAGACATGGGACACACAGCCACCCACCTGGGGTCTTATTAAGAAACTAATGGACATGATGACGATGGTAACCAGTAACTTGGGGATGGCTGGGAATCCCACAGCCACATTGCTGGCAGCATTGGTCATAATTACAATACAGGTGGGTGTAGTACAGGGCGATGCACACTGGACTTTCATGCCCAGCCTGCCAATGGTGCATCTTATCATTTGGTGAGCCACCCCATAACTATCTTTGCTAATGATACAGTGCACATAGGAGGTCATTCCTTAGGACATTTGGTGCCTCAATAGAGTGACTATAGCTTTACAGGTAAAGCTCATCTTATGGGTGCATGAGAGTGAAGCAACGATACTGTGAACTTATAGCTACTAAAGCAACAAATATTGGCCTTGGAAAAGCATATGATACAAATTTTTTTTTAATTTGCAATATTGATCATGGAAAAATACATGGTTTAGTGGGCCAAGGTAGATTCAAACTTAGACTTGCCACAATACCAGGAAGATGTCATGAAGGTAACTCGACAACTGGAACACTTTATGTTTTTCCATGCTAAATGAGCAATGGAAGGAAGAAGGAAGGAGAGAGGAGAAGCTTCATTTTCCAAAGAGATAAATCCATGAACTTTTTCCTAAAAATATTTAAGGTTATCTCTGAGGGGTATTGGTTTTTGAATCAAGAGGCCTGTGTGAAAATCTAGCTCCACTACGTATTATCTTCCATCATTCAATTTCAACCTCCACAAATCTAGTTTTCCACTCACAAGAATTTGTGAGAGTACAGAATGAGGTTAACAAAAACACATGGAAACTGTAAAGTGCATTGTTGAACACTTCTTCCTCTTGTCTGCTACACATGTGTGGGGAAGTATAACCCAAGCAGGGAAAGAACTCCAGAATGGCTTCACTACATGAAAAAAAAAATCACAATTAAGCATGCTGAGACCCTTACAAAATATATAATTAAAGTAGCACACATGAATTGATGATAAAATATTGATGAAGATGCCCAAAAATAAGTCATAAAATATAAATGCAAAGTAGTTAGCATTGTTTTGATGTTTGAACAAGTGGCTTAAAAAGCTAAAGAGAAACAACTGTGACAGTGAGATTAAATCAGATGCACGGAGCTGCTTAGTCTTCATCAAGCCCCTACCTGATAGATTTCCCTGGGGTTGGGGAACACGATGTCTTGATTGTGTGTGGGAACTGCCGGCTTTAAGATCATCAGCAGCAGCATCAACATCATCATCATTGCATTAATTTCCTATCGCTGCTGCAACAAATTAGCAAATGTTAGTGGGTAAAAATAACACCAGTTTATTTCATAGACCCAAAACGGGTCTGCAGGGATGTGTTCCTTCTGGAGGCTCTAGGAGAGAGTCTGCTTTTGCATTTCCAGATTGTAGAGGCTGCCTGCATTACCTTGACTCATAGCTCCTTCCTTCCTTTGCTCTAAGCTCTGCTTCCATGGTTACATCTTCTTCTCTGACATTCCTGCTTCCTTTTTGTAAGTACGCTTATGATTACCCAACTTCACCCCTCCCCCATTTCTAAGACCCTATGCAAGAAGGAAAAGGCATTGATCCTATAGTCATTTGGTCCAGCACTAGCTTCTTGTGTACTGTATTTGTTTGGGGAATGACATGAATAGTTAGAGGAGTGAGGTATGGGGACTGGACCTGAGATTTATCTGAGGGACGAAGGGAGGGGCATCAGAGGTGATGAGAGGGAGGAAGAATGTAACTCGGGCTACCTCGCCATTCCCATTTTATCTAACCCTGCTGAGGAAACTATTCTGCACTGACATTTGGGTAATAGGAGGAACAGGACTGGGGATGGGTGTGAGTAATTTCCTAAAGTAACAGTAGAAACTACTGTGTGAACAATGGAAGATACATTGGAGGCTACTGAGGGGAGTGAGAGCCAGGAAGATAGTTAAAATCATGACAATGGGAGAGAACCCAACCTCTAGCCTTGCTCAGTGGGTATGAATTGTGTGCTTTTATAAAACAAGATAGTACAGTTGTTGAATTGGCAGAATGGCTCAAACAGTAGAGTGCCTGCCTAGTAAGTGTGAAGCCCTGAGTTCAACCCCCAGTACCACCACCAGAAAAAAAAAAAAGGTAACACAGTTGTTAATGTAAAGCATGTACAGACAACTTGAAAACATGATTGGTTGGATTGTTCTTTTAGTTAAACCATCATTTACTAGTGCTTATTGTCTGCCAAGTCCTGTTCTAAGCACTTTACAAATAGTAATTCATTGGATCTTCATAGCAATTCTGCCAGAGAAATATTCAAAATTCAATACTATTTTTAATCTCTATTCTGCAAACAAGGAAGCTGAGGTCCAGAAGGATTAAGGGTTTTGTACAAGATAGAGTCGCCAGGTTTAGCAAATAAAAATAATGTCCATTTGAAGATGAATTTCAGAACAGCAAATTGGTAGTTGTTTAGTAAACATGTGTCCCATACATCATCTGCTCACAAATATTTGTTAACAAACCAAATATTTTATGCAGTATATGGAACCTTCTTTTAATAAAAATTCTTTATTTATATAAAATACAAATATGAGTGGGCATCCTCTATTTTATCTGGCAACATAAACTGTAGGAACAGATTTCTAGTAAGTGATGGATTGGGACTTGAACCCACAATGTGTGACTTTCTCGTCCGAGTTCCTAAGTACTTTGCAATGCTGCCTCTCCACTAAAGACTGGAATGCAAATGTGGCTCAACAAAACACTAATCAAGTTGCTTTTTCTCTGTTGTAGGCCTCTGAGAAAGAACAGTAGGTATTTTCTCTTCTGTGTCTTGGAAGGGTGGCCAGGGATTTGTATCCCGTGACTAAACTTCCCTGGGTCCAGAGAATTAAGAAGCACTCATTTCCCAAAGTCCAGGCTCTGGAAGCTAGGGAGCTTTGTTGTCCAAAGGTGTTTCTCAAGATTGAGGTGTTCTAGTCCAGTGTTGGGAGGCTTGGCTGTTTCAGGTCCTGGGCGGGTCTTGGACCTGCACCAGGGGCAGGGGGAGAGGAGCTCACATAAGGTTGGCTATACATGGCAGAAACTGGAAATTGCAGACCACACTTGGGAAACTTAGCCAAGAGCCCCACTGCCCAGTGTTGGCACAATGGGCACGTGCCTCCCAGAGGGTTGCAGGTGAAGACCCTAGAAAGAAATCCTGTGACCTCACCTTAATTTTCTGCTTAAACCAACAAATTTATGAATGACTTTAATAGGAGAAAATAAAGTAAATTTCCATTCCATACTGTGTAGAAACACAGCTGGTTTTGTTAAAGAGAAATCATGTGTTTAATGAGCAGTTACTGTGTGCCTGGATTGTACATATCATGCTTTCTCAAATGAGCCTTAAAACATCTTTATTACCAGATACACCAACTCACAGAGCTGCAAAGATTTTGTACTTGTTAGTACAGATTATTTTAATCTAAAACTTGGGATCTTACCCATTCCCTTTGTATCACATCCCATTTTAAACTTGAGCCAAATTTAGCAATTTCAAATCCTGAATCCATGGGGTAGAGTTTAAGAACCAAGTACAGGAGCTTTTTCTCCTTGGACTCAACAGAAGAAAATCATGCTCAAACATCAAGCTACTGGATTAAAGAGATTATGTTTTAAATAGAGTTGCTGTTTCATTTCAGAGTTAAATACCCTCCTTTTTAAAGGATTTGAAAACTGTAAGTATAGATACCTGTACAGATAATATGGAGCATTAGCTCAGTGGGCTTCTCTGTACAACAAAAGCTTTGCTGTGATGTTGTCCTTGTCCTTGTCATACAAGCCCTGAAACTGGATATCTCAGCCATGGTCACAGTTGAGTCACCATTTCTTGACAGTCAGCGCTCCAATGGATGCCATGAAGGTCCCTGAGGGGACCAGAAATTCAGTACGCTCAAAAGATTCAAAGATGTTTACAATGTGAATCAGCAATTAATAGCAACTTTTTCCCTCTAGAAGTCACATCTTTCATATAAGCCATACTAATTATGCTGCTTAGTTTTGTTTTTCCAAGGCAAATGACAAGAAAAATGTAAAACCAAGAAACTGGTTGACAGAAGTGAAGAAATATGAGACAACTAAAACAGAACAAGAATGAGGAAAATGATTAAAAAACTGAATTGTATGGCTTGCTCAACTGATAATGAGCCTGAACTAAATGAAGAAGTTGCATGCGTTTATGGAACTTGCAAAAGAGATACAGAGAAGCAGTTTCTTTCCAATCTCCAATTGGATCTTATTTTCAAACTGGGTAAATAATGTGAACCAGCATGGGAAAGCTGTCCTAGGGATTCCTCAGCAATGGCCCTGCAAGAGGAGCTGGCCCCTAGGTAATGTTTGCCATTCCTTCCTCTGCCCTTGAATTTTACTCTGCCTGGACTTAGGTGGCATTACCAGTTCCCTCTTTTCCCATCTGTATATTCCTTGGCTCCCCTGGCCCCGCACTCAACCCGCTTAACATAACTTTATATTTATCTGCTCTATCTACCTTCTACTCTACATTAGTTTCCTGGGCTGAATAATAAATTACTTCAAAATGGGTAGCTTCAAAACAACAGAAATTAATTCTGTCACCATTATGGAGGCCAAAAGTCTGAAATTAAGATGTTGGCTAGACCTCATTCCCTCAAAGACTCTACACAAGAGATTCTTTGCTTCTTCCAGCTTCTGGTGGCCCCAGGCTTTCCTTAACATGTGACTCCAGAACTCAAACCTCTGCCTCTGTCTTTACATGGCCTTCTCCTCCTTTCCTGCTTTTCTCTTACAAAGACATTGGTCATTGGATTTAGGGTCCACCTACACAATCCAGGATGATGTCATCTTGATACCTTCATTTAATTACATCCACAAAGAGCTCTTTTGAAAATAAAGTCATATCATAGGTTCCAGGTGGGTAAACCTTTTGGAGGGAGCCACCATTGAACCCACTATCTGTCTTTTCCTAAATACAAAGAGCTCTTACTTCCTAGAAAAGAGATTAATCAACCAAAGAGAAATCCATTTCTAGTCCACCAATGTGTTTTTAAACACCTCCTTTCTTCACCTTTCCAATTTTCTTAATCAAAGCTGTTCAAAATCGTCATTCTCATGTAAATTCCTTAAAACTCCTGGAAAATCCTAGTCAACTTGAGCTTTGGGTTTTATATATTTAGCTCTTTTTGTAGTGGTTTGCTATCCACAGTCTTTCCTTCATTGTTTTACTATATAGATCAACTTAGTGTCCCAAACCAGTGGTTATACATCTCAGTTTGTTTGAGAGAGTCCTGGTTTAAGCCTTTTTGTCCCAGAGTCCCTCTGGTTGGCACATCCTTTAACTCCACATCTTACTTGGTATGCCACTCCTAGATAGAATACTTTTTCTTTTGGCGGGAGGATTTGAGGGATAATTTACAGAACAGATTCTGTTCAGTGAGTGATGAGTAATGAGGAAGCAAAGTCTTTGTCCAAACTTGCAAATTTGGAGGCTAAAATAACAATGGGGCAGATCTGAAGGAGAGAGTTGGCCTACAGAATATATCACCATGTGGTTTAAGATGACTTCTCTATATACTAGGGAAAAGAATGAGCATCAGCTAACAGTCTAAAGCCTCAGCTTCCTTATTTGAAATAGTCAAAGAGCAAGTTGCTTCTGAAATTGGAGTCTCTGACCATAACTTATTACTTGGTTTGACTAAATATGGTCTGTACAAGTCTACAAGTAAACATGCCTTAAAATGATTCAGTGACAACTTAGGAGACTTTTTTTCCTGTGGGTTCTTACATCCTCTACCCAAGGAACCAAGAGATTCTAACTCCCAGGAAATGTGATGATAGGACTATAGTCTTAGCTTTACCTCTTTGTCTCTCTCTGCAAACAAAGCCCGGGGAGCTGTTTAAAGAAATTGCCCTCTTGGTCTTTGGTTTGAGGGAACACGCTTGACTTTCTTGCCAACCTCACAGTCCAGTGCATCACCAAGGGCAGTGTGGAATGGTATAATCATTTTGCAAAACACTGTAGCAGTTTCATAAAAAGTTAAATATATACCTCTGCTATGGTCCAGCAGTTTCACTCCTAGGTATTTATCCAAGAGAAACAAAATTGCTTATATGTGTTCCTAATAAGGGTGGTATAGGAATATTGGTAGCAAAGCTATTCATGATAGCCCCAATATTGAATAAATATTAAATGCTCATCACCAGGAGAATGGATAAATATATTATGATACAGTTATGTATCATAATTTTTGGTGCTGGAGAGCAAACCCAAGTGCTCTACCACCAAGTGCACTCCCAGCCCCCTAATCAGCAATTTTAAAAAAATCATTGATTCAACCAGTCAGTCACTAGGTCCTGTGGATTCTACCTCCAAAATGGCTGCTTCCTTCCATCTCCTTCTCACAGTCTTCGTCTAAGCTTCTATAATCATCTCTTACTGTGATGAATGCACCAGTCTTCATCTGGCATCTTCTTATATGTTCTTCCTTCCTCAAATCCATTCCCCACACAGTAGCCACCATGATCTCCTAAAAGCACAGAGAATGTTTTTAGGCATCCATTTATTAGAGTTCATCCCTTTTAGATGAAGTCTAACATCTCTGTAATCCACAAAAGAATGTGTTCCTTCTATCCTTAACACTTGAATTGTACACTTAACATGGTTCAGATGAAAAATTTAATGTTATATGGTTTTAGTCACAATAAAAAGATATATGTAGTTTAAAATTTAAATTAAATTATATTTAAATTAAGATGTTCAACAATAATTACAATGTGGATATAACCTAATTTCTTTTAACCTGTCTTATATTTTCATTTAAGTATTTACAGATACTTATTTACCCAAAAAAGGAAGTTATAAGGCAGGGATGGTGGCATACACTTAGAATTCCAGGATTTAGAAGGCTGAGGCAAGAGGATCTCAAGTCCAAGTCCAGTCTGGGCTACATAGCAAAACTCTATCTCAAAGAGAGAGACAGAATGACAGACAGAGACAATGACAGACAGAGAGACAGAGATATATGCAGAGGTGAGGCAGAGAAAAGAATTTGTTAATTCCTGAAGTTCCTGCTGCAGCTGCATTCTCATTCATGGCTGCACTCCCTCTGGAGGCTTAGAAAGGATTAACTGTCTTCTTATCTTTTCGAGCTACTAAAGTATCTTACGTTCCAAGGCTCATGGCCCAGTCAACCATCTTAAATCTAGCAGTTAAGCATTTCTCTTCTCCAACTTCTGCTTTAGTGTCACATCTATCACCTGTATAATCCATGATAATTTCCACTAAAGGGACTTTAATCTCATCCTCAAAGAGGTTCTGGGGATCAGGATGAAGGCATATTTGGGCAACTATAATGAAACCTACTATATTTGTCTTCTCCTAATGTTTGAAGCTCCATGAAGGGTAGGACTTATGTCTGTTTTGTCTTCTACTGAGCTCTGACTGCCTCACAGGTACTTTACGCATAAATAATAATTTTTTAAATAATTCATTTGCTGGATATAGTAATGGCGTTGAAGCCACTAGCAAACAAATGGCTTCGATTTTTATATTTATTTTTCAGTTACATTTCCAAGTGTAAGACTGGATCATCTTTTGTAGTTCTTTTGTATCCATTTACAAAGTAGTGCCTGTTCTACCTGGATTTCCTGTTCCCAGGTCAAAATTGTCTTAGAACATTATCTGAGATTAGCTCATGCTTTTAGTCCCAGCTACTTAGGAGATAGGGATCAAGATGATTGATGGTGGTTTAAGACAAACCTAGGGAAAAAGTTAGCAAGAGTCCATCTCAACAAATAAGCCAGGCAATGGTGGTTCATGCCTGTAATTCCAATTATGCAGGAGGCAAAGGTAGGAGGATCTCAGACCCAGGCTGGACCTGGGCAAAAAAAAAAAGATATCACAAGATCCTATCCAAAATATAACTAATGCAAAAAAGATTGGGGTGTGGGGCTCAAGTGGTACAGTGCCTGCCTAGCTAGCACGAGCCCCTGAGTTCAACATCCAGGACTTCAAAAAATCAAAAAGTCACTTAGCAAACAACTCATTTATTCCATTGAGTTTTCCTGAGTTAAATTCTCTTTGCCTAATTATCTAACACCTAGGTGTAAACTCTCTTCAATGTCTCTTACTCTAAAATCATTCTCAAATGACTTGCTCACTCCAGAACTCACAAGACCAGCATGGAGCCTCCAGCCCAACAGGCTTCTAAGAGACCTCTCCCACCACAGTGCTTGTGCAATCCAGATTTCTTCAAATTCTTGTCTGAATCTCAGCACCACTGTTTCATGGCAATTCCACAATGGAGCATCTTACACCAGCATTCTGAGAGCTAAGTAATAGCATTAAAAAATTACAAGTGAAGCCCCCAGTATACTGGTATTATTTAGCTTCTGCCATATTAGGAGACAAAAAGAAGAGATGAACAAAGGGGTGTGTGTGTGTGTGTGTGTGTGTGTGTGTTCACGCACGCACGCACCTACACTTAAGATGCAATACAACTGCAAATTGGATATATTTCAAACTGGAAACTTCCTTAGATAAATGAAATGATTTCCTCCAGATGATTAAAACAAAAATAGAAGCCAGCCAAACCAATTCCTTGATGTTGGTTGGTCATGAAAGGAAAAGCTGAATATCTGATTTTTGAAAGAACTTACAGTTGTTTTGATCCTATATAGACACAGTCTAAATGTGCACATATTACCAGTCTAGTAAATAAGATACAATTAGCCAAACAGATTTAGGACACTTTAAACCTACTTCTGCTCACAAGCATCTTCTTGTCCCATCTAGTCTGTTTGAAATCTTGTCCTGGCTTGTCTCAAAAGAACCTTATAAAGTGGAAAAAAAAAAAAAAGATGGAACAGTCCTCAAGTCCATTGTCTCCACCCAGCCCTGCCTGGACTTATAGCACTATGCCTGGATAGCATACAAATCTGTGGAACATAAAACATTTCTCACAGAGAAGCCAAGTGAGTTGGGATTTGTCTCAACAATGTGCCTTTCTGTTTAGCCAGGAGCAAAGTCTCTTCCAATACAATGCATGTGCACCATCAGCTCATTGCATGTCTGTGCATATCCCACGCATAGGGAGAACATTTGTAACCAGAAGTCACAACACACACACCCCATGGCTCTATTCCCACCAGGGTCAGAAAGGAGACTGCTCAATTCTCCGCTGCTAACAGTCTAGGCAATTACCCGGACAGAGAACTTGGGTGTACTTGGAATCTTTATACAGACAACTTATGATTGTTATTAAGAAATTTTCCTTATAAAAAACTCTTTTGATTTAACCTTAGTGTTATGATTTGGATCCAGAATGTTTCCCAAAGACTCGTGTGTTAAAGGCTTGGTCCCCAGCTCGTGGTGCCTTGAGAGATGATTAGATCATGAGGGTATTAGTTTCATCAACGGATTATTCATTCTGAATGGGCTATTAGGAGGTGGGGCCTAGTTGGAGGAAGTAGGTCACTGGGTGTCTTTGAAGGGTAGATCTCAATATCTCTCTCTGCCCCTCTCTCTCTGTCTCTGTCTCTGTGTGCTCTGGCTCCCATGAGGTAACATTGGCTCAGCTGGCTGCCTGAAGAGAGTCTCTGGTCATGGTGCAAAGGGAGGGATCCAAGGCTGAGTACAGTGGTCTCCTGGAACTGAGAAGTCTGTGTAGCTAAAATTTGCAGTGTATGTTGGTGGGAATGTAAACTAATACAACCACTCTGGAAAAAAATTTGGAGGCTACTTAAAAAGCTAGACATTGATCTACCATTTGATCCAGCAATACCACTCTTGGGGATATACCCAAAAGACTGTGACACAGGTTACTCCAGAGGCACCTGCACACCCATGTTTATTGCAGCACTATTCACAATAGCCAAGTTATGGAAACAGCCAAGATGCCCCACTACTGACGAATGGATTAAGAAAATGTGGTATCTATACACAATGGAATTTTATGCAGCCATGAAGAACGAAATGTTATCATTCGCTGGTAAATGGATGGAATTGGAGAACATCATTCTGAGTGAGGTTAGCCTGGCCCAAAAGACCAAAAATCGTATGTTCTCCCTCCTATGTGGACATTAGATCAAGGGCAAACACAACAATGGGATTGGACTTTGAGCACATGATAAAAGCGAGAGCACACAAGGGAGGGGTGAGGATAGGTAAGACACCTAAAAAATTAGCTAGCATTTGTTGCCCTTAATGCAGAGAAACTAAAGCAGATACCTTAAAAGCAACTGAGGCCAATAGGAAAAGGGGACCAGGAACTAGAGAAAAGGTTAGATCAAGAAGAATTAACCTAGAAGGTAACACACATGCACAGGAAATTAATGAGTCAACTCCCTGTATAGCTATCCTTATCTCAACTAGCAAAAACCCTTGTTCCTTCCTATTATTGCTTATACTCTCTCTACAACAAAATTAGAAATAAGGGCAAAATAGTTTCTGCTGGGTATTGAGGGGGTGGGGGGAGAGGGAGGGAGCGGAGTGGGTGGTAAGGGAGGGGGTGGGGCAGGGAGGAAAAATGACCCAAGCCTTGTATGCACATATGAATAATAAAAAATAAATAAATAAAATAAAATTTGCAGTGTAGAAAATCAGAGGAGAAAATGGAGATTTATTGAGAATCTTGCTTATACCATTGTTCAGTCTGAATCTAAGTACTGCAAGACCTGGAGAAAGACCACTCTGGGTTTGTTTGGTTTTTTGCTATTTCTTTACAATGTTTGGGATTGAACTTGCTGTGTTGTAGGATGGCTCAGACAGAGACAGGACACCATAGCTTTTGGGAAGCAAGTTTATTAAATAGGCCAGCAGCAACTCAGCGGACTTGAGACCAAAGTCTGAGCCCCAAGAACAAAGGAGGCTTTCCTTATTTACCATTTAGAGCAAGTTTCAGAAATGGGGGCTATAGCTTGTCCCATACATGGTTACATATTATTTCATTGGCTATTTTAACTCCAGAGTGAGGTGACTCTTCTCTGGTCTCACCACAGGTGACATTTGACATTCTTCAAATCAGTTTGTTTGTTTGTTTTGTTTCACTGTTGCACTTGTTATCTCTTATTATCTCCCTCATTGTCTCTCATTATCCCCCCTTCCCTCTCCCTGCCTTCCTGCTATAGCTAGGCAAGCGTTGTACCACTTGAGTCAGGCCTTCAGACTTTTTGCTTTTATTTTGTTTTTTTAAAATAGGGTCTTGCTACATTTGCCCAGTCTGGCCTTGAACTCACTCTCCTCCTGCCTCCTCCTCCAGAGTGGCTGGAATTACAGGTGTGTACCATCACCATTGGCTTGGAAAAAGAACTCTCTGAAAACATTAGAGGAATAATACCAGGTGCTCACTCAAAGCCAGGAATAGTTCCCATTCCATTTGCCAGAATGCAAAACCTCATAATTCATGGAACATTGGATAGGGTTCTTAGAGGATTTGACTTGAGTATTGAGACAAAGGTACCCCTAGAATAAAGGTTGCTCTAGTTTCTTGTAACAAAGATCAGAAGCAAAGTCTGAAAAGATCAAACTGTAAGTAACTCAAATGCATTCTATAACATAAAAATATCTCCAGCACCCAAAAATGTAAAATTCACCATATCAGAAATTAACAGAATTAGTATACGAAGCAGGAAAGTGTGATTTATAATGAGGACAAAAAATAACCAATTGAAACTGATAAAATTAGTAAACAAAACATTAAAAGAACTTTTGTAACAGTATTCTGTAAGTTCAAGAAGTAAGTGGAAAGATTGCCTATGATGGCTAGAGATGTGGAAGATGTGAAAGACCCAATGGATCTTTTAGAGATAAAACTACTGTATCTGAGAGGAAATATACAGTGGATTAAACATTGGAGAAAAAAGATTTGTAAAACTGAAGACCTAGCAAAAAAAGTTATCTAAAAAGAGACCCAGAGGAAGTGAAATGTTTTTTAACATACTTGAAAAATAAAATGAAAGGCTTATTATGAAGGGTAAGGACAACTTCAAACACCAATATACATGTAATTGGAGTCCCCAAAGGAGGAAGATTGTTTTTAGTGTTGAGAAATTATAAATAAAGCTTCAATTAATATTCATATATTTACATGGGCATGTCTTTTCAATTCACTTGGGTACGTAGCTAGGAGAAAAATTGTTGGGTCTAGGGACAATATATGTTTAACTTTTAAAAGAAATTCTCAGACAATTTACATTGTATGCCCCCTTCAGCAAAGCAGTAAAATTCCCGATCCTCACTAATATTGTTAGAAACAAGTTGGGGTGTTACTACTCTTTTTAATTTGAGCCACCCTAGTGGGTGTGTAGTTGTGTCTCTCTGTGGCTTTATTCTGCTTTCCCTGATAGCAAATATTATTGAGCCTGTTTTCGTGGGCTTATTTATATGCATTCATGTGGATGTAAATATTTATGAATGTCAATTGAAATCTTTTGCCCATTGTTTTATTGGCTATTGCTCTCCTCATAAATTACAAGAATGTTATGTATTCTGGAGATGAGTCAAATATAATAATTGCAATTATTTTCTCTTCTGCAACCTTGATCATTTTTGAAATAGTGACTTTAACAGCTTCATTGACCTATAATTGACATACAGTAAACTGGGCATATTTAAAATAAAAAACTTGATCAGTTTTAACATACATGCACACCCATGAAGCTCAATCTAAGTTAGATCCTGGTGCCCCTTTTGAATTCCTCTCTATTTCTCTTCCACCCTTATCCTTAGGCAACCACTAATCAGCTTTGTATAGTGTCCTATAGAGCATTTTCTACAAAATCATACAGTGAAATGAAGCCATATAGTGTGTGCTCTTTTTGCTTGACTTCATTCGACAGCATAATTATTTTCCATTGGATTCACGCTGTGTAACAATTCTTCTTTTTTTATGGCTGAGTATTAGTCCACTGCATAAATACAGTACAATGTTTGCATTTATTCACCTGTTGATGAGCATTTGGGTACTTTCCAGGTTCTGGCCATTGAAAATAAAGTGATATGAGCATTAATATAAAAGGCTTTTATGTGTAGATGATTTCATTTTGGTCTAGATCAATGTCTTCAGCATTTACCTTAAGATGCAGAAAAAGAAGAGCAAATGAATTGTAAAATAGATAAAAATCTGGCAGACATTAAAGAACAAAGACACTAGAAGTAATAAGCAATAGGTTGTCTGTATCTATGGGGTCCACATCTACAGATTTAAACAACCTGGAATCAAAAATGGTTTTAAAAAAGAATTCCCTTCCTTCCTATTATTGCTTATACTCTCTCTCCAACAAAATTAGAAAAAAGGGCAAAATAGTTTCTGCTGGGTATTGAGGGGGTGGGAAGAGAGGGAGGGGGTGGAGTGGGTGGTAAGGGAGGGAGTGGGGGCAGGGGGGAGAAATGACCCAAGCATTGTATGCACATATGAATAATAAAAAATAAAAAAAAAAGAATTCCCTTGTTACTGACAAGTACATCCTTGTCATTGTTTCCTAAACAATACAATGTAACAACTATTTACATAGCATTTTCATTGTATTAGGGATTCTGAGTAATCTTGAGATGATTTAGAGTATAGAAAAGGTTATGCTTAGGTTATATGCAAATATTATACTGTTTTATATAAGGGACTTGAACATCTTCGGATTTTGGTATCTGCAGAAGTCCTGGAAACTTCCCCCACATATAGCAACTGTAAGTATATAGAGATAGAAATAGAGATAAACCTTCATTAAATTTGAGAACTTTTGCTTTAAAAAAAAATAGTACAAAGGCAATAAAAAGAGAAGACTCATGCTTGGAGAATATATTTGCAAATCCTATCTCTGATAAGAGACTGTTTTTTATGATATGTAAATAACTCTCAGAAATCAATAATAAAAAAGTGAACAACCTAAGTAAAAATGGGCAAGAGTTGAATAGGTACGTCACCAAAGAAGATAAACAGATGGTAAATAAAGATATGAATAAAGTCTGGGCATGGTGGTGGACATCTATAATCCCAGCTATTTGGAATGTGGAGGTAGAAGGATTATGGTCTGAGGCCAGTTTAAGCAAATTTAGCACAAGACCATATCTGACAAACTAAAAGCAAAAAGGACTGGTTGTGGCTCAAGTGGTAAAGCAATTGCCCAGCAAGCACAAGGCCCTGAGTTCAATCCTAATTACCCTTCTCCCTGGCAAAAAGACTTGAAAAGATGCTTCACTTGTTAGCCATAGAAAATGAAGATTAGAACCACAGCAAGGTGTAACTGCATACCTATTAAAATGTCTAAAATTAAAAATACTGCCAACATCCAGTGTTGTGAGAGTGTAGAGGAACTAGGACTCTGATAAACTGCTGATGAGAATAACAGTTGGAAAACAGTTTGGCAATTTCTCAATAATCTAAGCGTGTATCTAGCAAACTACCCAGCAACCCATCTTAAATAGTTACCAAAACACAGATTTTAATCTCCAAATTTGGATGAAACTTTAAGTTTCTGGTTTGATTTCCCTCACAAGAAAATGTTATTCAAATGTTCCTAAAAAGATAAAATATTATCAATACTTTAAACATATGTATTCCTGTTGCTTGCTGGAGAGACCTGTGCTGCCTATAGGTGGGAATGTCACTTTATGTCTTTCAAAATCACATTATTGGAAGAGTATCTTCCATTCATTCAATCCTTATTATTAAAATGAATAATTTCTCTTCCATGCTTGCTTAAAGACCTTAAATAAACTTTGCAACAAAATTCTTATTGATTTGAGCACTTCAGACTTTCTTTAATCATCTCATTATTTTGCATATTTGTAAAGAGACTATCCCTAATATCTAAAATCCCTTCCTAACTGAACTATATTTGGAGTATTGTTCCCTGGCCTGGCTCAGTTCTTCTATTATTATCTCTAGTTTATATTTCTCACTGAGAAAATTGTTTTTAATTAAGTACTCAGTCTAGAATCTTCAAGACAAGGATTTCAGCCATCAGGGAACTGATTATTTCAAACCTGAAAACAAATTTGATTCTTGTTTCAGGACTCAAAAGCACAGCAGCTGTGTTTTGAGATCAGCAGGTATGACGACAGGAACGCATTGGGTCAAGCCTCTATCATGGCATCAGGGAAAATCAGTTTGCTCTCCAGTAAAAACAGACCAACTTGTTTTCAAATCTACCCACCTTTCCACCAAGCATCCATGTTTCCATTTGGTCTGGGAAGCTGCTCAGCCACATAGTCTCCTCTTGTGACAGTCATTGTCTATGCCTTAGCAGCACAAAGACCACAGAGGATCTCAGAAAAGGGGACTGGTGGCTGTTTTTCTCACAGTGGGGAGATCTACATGATTGCACAGTTAGAAAAGATATCTGATCTTCGTAGTCATCTTTGTTTCCTCTCTCCAAGTTTTACAGCCCTTTTTATCTGTAAATAAAAAGTTGTACATACATTTTCAAAATGTGCTGCATAATACAACTTCATACATTTAGGAAGCTGACAGCTGCCCTCTGAGGTACAGCCTGGCAGCCTAAAATCCAGAAATCAATCATTGAGCTATAGAGATGCTATCGTGTTTCTCCTGGTATGTATTGCAGCACCCAGGAACCACTTATTTGAGATATGCTATCGTAACTCTGATAGATTAAAGCACCACGTCCAGGAAACAATTGTGTGTTGGGGGGAAAAACACTATCATAGATCTGCCATGCTACAGCCCAGAACCCAGCAGCCAGCCAGACAAGTCTGTGCTGCATGGGAGCTTCCAGAAACCTGGGAAGCAGCAGGATGACAGTTCTGTTCTTCAACAGCCCATTATGAACTAATTAGCATATATGAATTGCAGATTTGAAGCATTAAAGTGATGTACAAATCATTAATTTTTTGTCAAATCCATGTCATCCTTGTGTATGCCTTCCTATTTTAATGTTGCATGACAGTGAAAAGAGGTACAATCCTCTGTATATAAAGAGGAGAGATTTGGTGTAGCTGATATAATGAGATCTATTTAAGCACTATGTATTTTTCAGCTTTGAATATATCTGCTTGGGAAAATGAAGCACTTGTCCCATTAGGGTTAATTGTGAAAGGATGTTAATATATTCAAAACCCCAGGGGTAGTTCTACGTGTTGTCTGAATGAAACAGGGGATGTAAGACCAACTTCACATTTGAGCTTTCTTTTTTAAAAACCCTACTTTTGATGAACAAAAAGAGCCACACAATCCTTCTCGCTGACTATGGGAGGTAAAACTGGAACGAGCTGAGATTGGAGGTGTGCGAGGGCTCTGATGCAGCAGTTCTCCTCTTGTTCACCCAGTGCCAAATTTAATTTATAAAGATGTAGAATGTAATGCAATTGAGAAAGGAAAACAACATCAGAGCCAACTTTCACACTGGAAAAGACTTCTAAATATTAATTTGTGGTTTTCTGTATTGTCTCTATGTATTTAATTACTAAAGCTATTTGTGCTTAAACAAATGCTTGGTGTTTCATTTGAATTTCTTACTTCATATTACAGCGGAGTCATAATGCTTAATTTGTTAGTACTGTAATAGTTTCCATGGCAACAGAGTCTAATGTTATATATAAATATGTATGCAGTATGTATATATGTGTTTTTATTTTATTATAAATGCATACTGTAGATGATTATAACTTCATTGCAAAAGCACATCGCAGAAACTTAGCTCTCAAGGAAAACCCTAATTAAAAATTCAGATCTATTTTGTGAGTCTTCAGAGATGGCCACAAACTTGGCTCTTCTTTTCACATGGGAAAAATGGGAGTTGTGAGAAGAAGATGATGCTTACTTTCCCGATTTGAGAAAGTTCTTTTCTGCCTGGGAGCAGAGCCATTCATGCCAATTCTTCTCCCCGCCCCCTTCCCCATCAAACTCTGGATAAAATGAAAACTGAGCCCAAACCCAAGGAAGGAGGGGGGAGGAAGAAGGGGGGAAGAAGAAGGGGACATGAAAGAGAGGTTCTTCCAAAGAACTTTATAACAAGAGGCCTGCGAGATGTCTTCAGAGAGGAACTGGAAAAGGTGAGATGATTTGTTCATGTGTGTTGGGAATGAGAGGGGAATTCATAATAAAGAAAAATACAGACGCATATATCAACCATAGTAGGCATTTCACACACTTCCAGGCTTTGACCCCACAGTGAGCACTGAGGATCTACATTATTGTCATTTTGAAGATAAGGAAGCTGGGGCTCAGAGTGGATGAGTGAACATGGCTCACAGTTGAACACCTAGCCATAGAGGTTAGATTTGCTAAGCATCACCTGAGGCCTTCTTTAATATGAGGTATCAGAGCCATATATCCTTTCTTTCCAAACTAAACGTCACCTCTAGTCCCCTATACAGAAGGAGCTGGGACAATGGTAATGATTTGCACCATAGTGGAGATGACTCTTCAAGAATTAACCTGATTAAAGGGGAAAATAACATGGCCAGCTCTAGAAGGAGGGATTGCTTTCAGTTCTGTCCACAACATACCAACTATCGTCACTTAATGAAATAGGGTTTATTTTTTGTAAATTATCCTAAGTCCAGAGATAAGCAAGTATAGGTTGGTTTGTAGGTTTACAGTGCTAAAGAACTCAGGTTGATCATTTTTTTACTGTGCCATCCTTACTGTGAAACTGTAATCTTCATTCTGATAAAATGGTTGCTTCCCCACGGTACATCACAACAGCATTCCATACTGATAGAAGAGGAATGAACAAAGGCAAGTGCTTGAGCAGGTAAGAGTCAGGCTCTCTCTCCCTTGCAGTGAAAACTCAATTTCCATATTGGATATCACATATTGTGTTTTGACTCATGCCATTTTGTTCTTTGGGATTAAACAGAAAGGTATTGAACAACCTCCAGGAACTGCACAAAATATGGAACACTTAATACATTTGCATGACATTCTTATACAGGGGGCATACTAGTCTTCTCTGTATCATTCCAATTTTAGTATTTATACTGCCAAATAGAACACAAACTTTTCTCTTTTTAGAGATTAATTAACTTTGCAAGTAGACCTAACTGATGGACTATGCTTAGCTATACGCCATTAACATATGGACAATGCAATGGAGTCAAAGACATCTAAGCCTAACATTGCCCTTATTAAAATGAGAGTCCCATTAGTAAAACAGAATGGGAGAGTGGTTATTGGGTAGGTAATGAGTGATAGACATCTTCTATGATAGATCTTTCCTTGTGATTTAATCAGAAATACACATTGATCTAAGGAAAGAGGCCCGTTATGTCATGGAAAAATATCAAGTGCATATTCTGGCACATGATTAAACACCAGCTGGACATTACTTCTCTTCATGCTATTTTTCAAATCTTCAGTTTCAATTCTCAGGCCCTCCTCTGACAAATCCTTTTAATTTGGAGCACAGATCCTTTGTTTAGAGGGTAAATCACCAAATTTTATGTTCTAGAACTTAACCCCTAAGATGGGGTGTTGGGAGATAGAGCTCTTGGTAGGTGATTAGACCCTGAGGAATCCACACTCACTGATGACATTAGTGCCCTTACAAAGGGTTCGATGGAACTAGCTAGCTCCTTCCATCCCTTCTGCCAGGTGAGGTCACAGCAAGAGGCACCATCTTGAAAGCAGAAATTGAGCCCTCACCAGACATTGAATCTGTGAATGCTTTGATCTTAGACCTACCAAATTTGTGAGAAATGAGTATCTATTATTTATGAATTACTCAGTCTAAGGTATTTTGTTATGTCAGCAAGAACGGACTGAGGCTCCCTTATGGGTATTTGGTCATTGGCTTGTTCACTGGTGTGTCTCAAACTTTAGTGAGATGGTTGCAGTATATACAATTTGAATAGGTGGGTTTTGCAGAAGCTGTGGAAATGAGTGTCCAGAGCTAAAAGAACTCGGCTCAAATTTGAACTTTACCTTGTATAATCTGTATGACTTTAATAAGTTCCTTAGCTTCTCTAAGCCTTGGTTTCCTCATCTGTTAAATGAAGACAATAAAAATACCTTCCTCACTAGTTTTCTATGAAGAGAAATGAGTCAATGCACATAAACCACCTAGCAAAATACCTAACCATGGCAAGCATTTGGCCAATGTTGCTGTTGTTGTTATTATTATTATTATTACCTTAGTGAAGTTGACTTGGATTCAAATCATGGATCTTCCATTTTCTTTCTTCTTTTCCTCCTCCTCCTCCTGCTTTTTCTCCACTTCTTCTCTTCCTCCTTCATTTTTAAACAGGGTCTCAAGGTAGTCCAGTTTTCTCTCAAACTCACAATTCTCCTGCCTCAGTCTCCCCAGTGCCAGGATTACAGGTGTGTGTAACCATGCATGACTTTGACATTTTCTTAAAAGTCTTCAATTCTCACTTTCATTATATGGAAAATTGTTACTGTGCAAGGTTAGAGTTTAAAGGTGTATAACGTATCTGATAAACAGACTTGTAAGCAGTAAGAATGGTAAACACTACTAGTTGCCTGTCATATCCATTTCCTTCTTTCTTAATTTCAGTATTTCATTTTGTTCAAGATGGTGCTATGCCTGGCTAAAATTACTACCTTCTTGTTCCCTTGCCGATAAGTGATGGCAAAGTTCTAACTAATATAAGTGGAATTCCTTGAAGAGAGCTTTCACTCTTGAATAAAAAGGCATAACCCAACTTTATGAAAGCCCCTAACCCACCCTCCTTCCTCATCATATGGCTAGAGGTGCTGTAGCTTTGTGAAAACAGGAGAACAAGAGCTGCAAACAGATGACAGAGCAGAAGGTAGATTTTGGGTATGTGATAGCTTCATTGAACTTTAGATCACCTAGCTCCAGATTTATTATAGGAAGAAAAAGGACCTTACTTTACTGGCTTAAGTCAATGTTCCTGTATATTATTTTGGTTATACAAACACAATCCATGGCAATGTAGGCTTTTGCCATGTGGAAATTGGATTATCCATTGTCTTCATCATCATCATCGTTGTCATCATCCTCTCTCTCTGTGACATGGCTCCAGGATGGCTATATCTGTGTTCCATTCTTATGGAATAGTTACCAAATGGATTGATTATGGGTCCTGGAAGAAACTTGCTCAGTAGGAAGTATTGATCAGTCTTCTAATTCATTCTGGGAACTGAAGAAAGCTCAACAGGCTCTGGGTCTTGGGAGCAAGGACCGGACAATAGTCAGACAAAGCAATTGCGTCCTAATATGACTACTAATGCAGAAGAGCCTGTGTATGCATTAAGCCTACGGAATTGCTCAAGATCTGCTGTCTGATGTTCTCTAAGTCCATTACACTCTACTTGTCTATAGGTATATGGGTGACATTAAGAATATCTGGAATGGGGCTAAATAGATCAAGAGCTGAGTGAAGGGTAATTATGCATCGACTATTTTGTGGATAACAGTAAACAACAATAATTAGAGATGGAGAATGAGTAATTATTTCCCCTATAACCTCTTCATTGATCTTATTGAAAGTAAATCTCTGGCCAAGTTTGGTCACAAATAAAGTGAAAATCTATTTTTCATATGAATTATTCTAATTAGGAATACGCTGATGATTTGGGAGATTAAGGTGGCTGAATCGCCTAGAGAGAGAAGAGTTTCTAACTAGCTGATGACACCAAGGATGTGAATTTTTGGTTATGGTAAATGACTGTCCTTATGGTGTAGCTTAAGCTTACTGACATTTACATAATTTTTTATCTCCTATAAAGCATGGGGGTGATTTAAATTACAAACATCCTATTAAGTAGTCTATGAAATTAATAAAAGGCAAATCAGAAGTAGACCTTGTATCATCTGAGTCCTAAAACTATAGCATCCCAACTTGGTGTTAATCCTAAAAACTCTCTAGTTACATTGCTTTAAGAGGTAACCTTTTCTGACTTATGCTATTAATATCATCCAAAAAAAAATTCCCACTTACAGTGAAAATAGCAATTTTGTTGCTGATATTTATCTTGAAGCAGTATAAGTAGAATAAGGCAAGATTAAAAAACAGAACATCAAATAGTGAAAGTTTGGATTCAAAGGAGGTGGTCAAACATAAAGCAACAAAGTTATTAGAGAGCTGAAAGGAAACATGATAAATATTGACTAAGAAGTTCAAAGCTAGCCTTATGTGATCATTCATCCCTTCTCTATTTTGACCCTACAATGTCTATTTTGCAGGCCTGCTCTGATTTCATGACCATTTATGTTCGTCTCTTTGATAATTTATTTTTTTGTTAATGAACATACATTCCATGGCTTCTAATTTATTTTTATATAGAAAATTATGAGGTGTCATTACCAGTAACTGGTTTATAATTTCCTTTTTGGGGGCCTATACTGGGGTCTGAGCTTAGGGCCTTGCACTTTCCAGGTGGGCATTCTATCACATGAGTGACACCTCAAACCTGGCATTATTTATATTTTCAAAGAAGTTAAGACAGATTCCGAAGGGGAGATTCAGTCATCATCTGAAGAAATAAAAAAGGTCTACACCCAACATCCCCATGTTTCTATTTTAGCACAACAGGAGGTGTGGTGAGGCTCAAAGAGCTGGGCTGACTATTCACCCATTCATATGAAGGGAAACAGTCTCATTCCTGCACTTGCTTCATGGATTTATATAAATGTGTTTTGTACTCTTTGGTGTTCCTCTGAAGGAAAGTCATTCTCAACTGTGTTCCTTTATATGTTGAATCATTGTAGAGTTGAAAGCTGGATATTTCCAAAAGAGCATGTCTTTGTCCATTTTCTGCAACAAATAACACAATACTATGGACTGGGTCAGTTATGAAGAAAAGAGGTTTATTTGGCTCAGGATTCTGGTCCATGGCTAAAGAACTGCATCTGGTTGGTGATGGCCTTATTGCCAGCAGAGCCCTGAGCTGGTGGGTGGCTTCATATGATATGGGACAGGTCACCTGGTTAGGGACCTTGTCAAACAGGGCTTTCTTTTATAATAGGCTCACTCTCAAGATAACCCATTAACCCATCAATTACGGGAATAAATTTACTCATCCTTTGGGTTAGACCCCTGATAACCTCAGAAAGGTTCCACCTGGTCCTGTTTCTTAATATGCCAAATGGGAATTAAATTTCAACATGAGTTTTGGAGAGGACAAACCATATTCAAACCATAGCAGGACATGTCAAGATCTCATTTTAATGGAGAGCTTAATTCAATAAGAATGAGCATGCTGATTGAAGTCAAAATTCTAATGAAATTGTTGAATATTCTTAAAGGAATGATGAGAGATGGGTAGAATTAATTTCTACCTAAAGAAATTGCTAACCCTCCAAAAACAATGGTATCCTTATGTATCATACTTTCTCCATCTGTAAAACAAAGATAATTTTTAGTCTCCTTTATAGAAATGACAAAATAAAAGCTCATATGCTCCTATAAAAGGCTTAGTTAGACACAAATATTAAGCATTTCTTAATGATAATCTACTGACGTCTTTATGACTTGATCTTCTGAGAATTAAACCCCAGTAGGGCTTTTGTAACACTCTCCGTTGGGAATAGCATATGGCTCCTAGATTCTGTGTAATTAAACTTTCTGGAAAGGTGGGGGTTGGGAAACCATAGACCACTAAATCAATAGAATAAAAACAACAACAACAATAATTAACAGGTAAGGGGGTTAAATGGTTCAGTGGTGATCCATCTGCATAGTAGCACTTTCTCTATTAAACCTAGTATCAAAGCATAAGTGCCATGGTAAGGAGTTCAAAAGCACCCTAAGCTTGCAATAGCTTTGGAAAAACCAAGCTGGTTTAACTGATATAATTATTGTGGATTCATTGAAGTCTGAACAGCAAAGTATTTAAAGCACTGACAAGAAGTATTAAATCTCTCTTCTGAGACTGAGATTGAAAGAAGGTAGGACAGCCCATTTTTTACGTCAAAGCAGGATTGAGCCTGATTAGTATTTGAAATATTTCTTTCCCAATTTTGGGCAGCATTAGATTTTGGCTAGTGAAATATAAATGAGCATCAATTGTACATGACAACTACTGATCCAAACTACTTAAAATTCCTGGAATGTTCTTTCTCTCTTAGACTAGCTGCCAGGGTCTCATCATCAAAGCCAGCACAGCAACCAGAGGCAGCTCTGTGGAGGAGGCCCCCTGGAAGCTGTGAGGGGTTAGAGAGATAGCTGTTTGTTTAGTGAAGACATGAATCACTATCAGAGCCATTAAAACATTGCAAGCTAGGTCACAGTACTCCAAGACAGTCAGCATTTTTCTCAGAGGGAAGGGAGCTCAGAGATGGGTCGCCACTTTTTTGTTTCCGTGGAAATTATACCCACTTGCTTTACTACATCCTCCTGGGTCTGGTTGATACGAAAGAGTTGAAGAGAAACATACAAGCCTCAAATGTTAAAGCCATGATGGAAAAAGGGCCAATTTACCTAGTAAGTCTTTGTGCTCAAGGTTTGGAAAATGAGTGAAGACTGAAAAATATCAACGATCCTTCAGTTTGTCCTTGAAGGCAAATGCAGTCATGGTTATCCCTTGGACATTATAACAGGTTCCTTGAAGCAACTTCTTGGTCAAAATAAATAATTCATTGTATTCAAACAATTTCAAGAGATGACGTTGATTTCTCTTTAGAATCAAAGTCTTTATCTTTCCATTAGTCTTGGGTAGAAATATGGGAACCAGATTCACCAAAGACACTAACCTCTCTCCAATGCTCTCCTCCCCAACCCAGTCTTGATTTCAATATCTTATCTATCTATAAGATCTACTAGAACAAAGAGTCCACTAATTAAGCAGATATCACCATGGCTATGCTATTAACCTGGAGGGACTTATTTTATATCATTAATTTGAGAGCTGTTGCTTTATATCCAACTGGTAATTGGTGGTAAGTCTATCTCTACCCACTTATATGGGAGGAGACAGCACAATTTACCTTAATTTGAACTTGGTATTATACCACAGTTTAGCCTCACACTCTTCTTTGTTATTGAACTTGAAGAAGGACCCTCTTTGGTGTTTTATTAGGCTATTCATTTTTATCTATTACCCATGCAAATGTTTTGTGTTTAGCTAAGGCTGTAGCTGCTAGAACTCAAATGTGTAGCAGATTTCGGATTGATTCTGCTCTCCACAGCCCAGTCTGCTCTTTGCTATATGAATTGAGCACAAAAGGTCACAGTGAATCAATCCTGGCTTGGGTTTGCAAAAAAATGTGAATAGAAGGTAGTCAGTCATGGTAGCTCCCTTTCGTGATAAGGTTATTAAAGTTCACTGGAAAACAATTTCCCCAATCTCACATTTATAATTGAATACTGCTGTTGTGAAGTTTCAATGAGATGAAGTGTGTGGAAGTGCTTTGTAAGCCCTGTAAAATAAAAAGTCTGAAAAACACAATAACTATTAACCATCGCACATGCCCAAAAGTAGGATTGCAGGGAAGACATCACGGTCTAATTTGTACCTTTCTCTAATTTGAAAACTTTAAAGCCACAAGTATGTTTTAGTTAGAAAACCAGTAAAATACATAAGATTATTTTCCTTTTTAAACATGTTTTCCACAGAAAGGGATATAATAATAGTCAACCTTTTACCATTATAATTCACTGTGCCCTACATTTGAAATGACTAAAACAGGAGTAAGTATCAATAGTTTTGCAAGGAAAAAAATTCAAGTATCATATATGTAGTTGAGGAAAAATGATGCTAGATTTTTCTAGAATCCCAACATATTTTGCAGTTATAATGTTTTGGGGAGAGTGCTAGGGATTGAATTCAGGGCCTGGAGCATACTAAACACATGCTCTACCATTAAGTGACAACACCCAGTCCTGTTATAATTTTGAAGTTGCTTTTAACAAAATTTGAGGTGGAATCATGTTGTTTTAGCTCAGTGTGTAAAAATACCACAATCATGAACATTCTAGGGAAGTGGAACTGACAATTGTTTGGCTATTGAATATTGATCCATTCTAGGTCACCAAGAGGATTGTCCTGTGGTTCCATATAAATACAATAAGGACAAATGTAACACCCTAGGGTATCCTCAGGAGACACCCGCTCTCGTAAAGGGGACAATACTGTACCACCTATCCTTTGTTCAAGAAGTCCTAGCTGGGCACAGTGTCTCATACCTGTAATCCCAGCAGATGAGTGGGGGTGGGGATAATGATCAGGAATATCATGGTTCAAGGCTAGCCTGGGCAAAAAGTTTGCAAGACCTCCATCTTAACCAATAAAAGCTGGGCATCCCAGCTATGCAGGAAGCATAAATAGGAGGATCTCAGTTTAGGTCAGCCCAGATATAAACATAAGACTCTATTTCAAAAATAATCAACAAAAAGAGCTGACAAAGTGACTCGAGTGGGAGAGCACCTGCCTAGCAAGCACAAGTCTCTTAATTCAAACCCCAGAACCACCAAAAAATAAATAAATATCCTACTCTGCTGCTCTATTGTTCTTTGGTGCTTTCATTCTGAGATTCAGACAGTCGAACCTCCTTCTAGAGTCTTCAGAAGACTCACTCCATGTCTAGCTCTACCATTTTTGAGTTGTTTGATGTGGAATCCATGCTTTAAGATTTTTGAGCCTCTCTGTTAAAGATCTGTGAAAATGAAATGAGACTGACAACAATAGTAATCCAGAAAGTACATAGGCACAGTCAAAAGTAAGGTAGAATATATTTATTTTTATTATGCAATGCCTTGTCTGCAGCATTTAGGCAACTAATGTCTCATTGCCTCTGGACCTTGTTTCTGTAGTTGATCTGATAAGCTAAGCACTGCTTATGCTTTGGGGGTGCTAATGAATTAACTTAGTACCCAATTAGGTCTGCTGGAGTGGCTCTGTGTTCCAACCTCAGTACTGTAAATAAACAAACAAAAAAGAAATGATTGTTATTATTTGAATATTGTTTCTCTCTTGGACTATGAACATGAATGAGGCCACAGCTGTCAATAAATTTGTGAAACACTTAAAAAAAAACAAAACTTAGTGCCCATATGCCCATCTCAAGTAATATATTTACATTCCAAAAGAATGTAAAAAACTTCCTACTTAGGTTTGGAAGTGGAGGAGAGCATGCGAAATATGCCTATATTTAGTACCTTTCCCAGGTACCAGATACTCTGAGGGGATATTCATATTCCTTGGTTATTACATTCACACAACAAACCTATGAGGTATATGCAGGTGCAAGATCTCATAGTGAGTACTGAGCTTGCTGTAAGTACATTGATTCATTAGAGAAATGTTAAGATTATAATATAATCACATCGGGAACTGACACCATGATGGGGAACTTGCATCTTAAGAAAGATGCTGTCACTTGCAATTTAATTGCATTATCTAGTGCCTTGTTTATCTTAATAATAGGTAATCAGGATTATAAAAATATGTGTGTAACCCAAGACTAATGATAATACAGAAAGGGGTAGGAAAAGAATAGAATTAACTCTCACTCTCTCACCATAAAAAAATTCAAACATAAAAACATGAGAGAATAATATAGTGAAATTCCATGTAGCTAATTCAACCCAGATTTAACATTTTTCAAGAATTTCCATCCCTTGTTTTATCTATTCCCCCCTTTTATTTGAAGTTAAAGCAAATCAAAGAGTTTATGCTATTTCAGCTTTCCAGAATGATGATGAGAATTATAATTTTTTCTTTAAATGAGACCTTTCCTTCATCAACTGAGATTAATTGATTACTCTAAAATATAGTTCATTATAGGAAAGTCAGTTTAAGTGCTTAATTTTCATACTGGGTTGTCAATTGTCAGAGGTATTACATACATTACCTCCAATAGTGACCAAGGAGGGTTTTTTGTTTGTTTGCTTTTTGGTTTTTGTTTTTCAGGTGTGTGTGTGTGTGTGTGTGTGTGTGTGTTACATTTTGATTTCACTATTATAGCTCTGGTTGCCCCTCTTTGCTGAAGTACTATAATGGCCTCATGGGTTTTTTATGTGTTCAGTGGGGTAGCAGATGTTCTCTGTGCACTGCCAATATAACCTCAACACTCACCCTTTCTGAATATGAAGACACAGCACCTGCAACTCTCCTCCTGAGACTTTTATCTCACCCTATGCACAGGGGAGATGGAAGTGCCAAAGAAGTAACATGGGAGTGACGTCTTTCAGCCAAAGATGTAGGAGGGCAAATCCCCACAGTTTCCCAGGATAGCCATCAGGATTGAGCCTCAGTTGTCCTCCACAGTAATGTGCTTATTAGCATACCTTTTTTTTACTTCCTACTTTTTCCTGTCTTGCTTTGCCACTCCTCACCTTCTCTCCTGGAATCAATCAAATCATTGTTTCGGGGTCTGCTTCTGGGAGAATCCAAGAGTGCTTATAGAAAGCGTACATTCAGAATGGGATACTGATTGGAGAGATGGGAGAGCCTCCACTCCTGGCAATAGAGCAATGATTACCTCTAGCATGGCACAGCATTACAGTTGTTAGATTTCACCTATGAAGACGGAGATGGGGAACATGTGGAAGGGATGTAGTAGATTATGTAAAAGCTTTATTACTTAAAAGATATGAACAGGAGTAATTAGGAAGATTGGGCAATTAGTTGGCTGATATTTACACATCCACAGGAAGAAAGGAAATAATAGAGCCAGTAGCAGTGTTTAAAGAGACCCTTATCTCCTGCCTCCAGAGGCTATGCTAAAATCAGTCCCAAGATTAAACGTAAGTCTGGAAGACCTACAAAGAGGCTGAATTCATAGCTCCAGTGTCTCCTACAGTAAAGTTAGGACCCTGAGACCTAGGATAAGAAGCTTTGGGTGGGTGCGCCTGAACACTTCCTAGCCCCAGAATTTCTCTGAGTCCCATTGATCAGCAGGGGTAGTTCTCTCCTGGTGATAACTGGGAAGAAAGCTTCCATTTTCTGTAGACTATGTAAAATCCTTACCTGAGAGGGAGGCCTTTGAGATGATGCTTCTTCTCTCTAAGATCCTACTCTTTCCTGGCTCCTTTCAGAGCTTTGAGATCTGTGTTGTTCAATCCAATGCCCATTGGCCACACACAACCAAGTAAAATGAAATAAAATTTTTAAAAATTAAAAATTTATTTTTCTCCATCACACTAGCAGAGTTAAAGTGTTTGCTAACCGCATGTAGTCAGTGGCTACCGTTGGTGTACAGTGTAGATGGAATATTTCTATCATTGCAGAAAGTTTTAGCCTATAATGCTCATCTAGACTGGGCATTGGAAAACTTGCTTATAAAGAGTCAGATAGTAAATACTGTCTTTGTCATAAATGGTTCCCATGGCTACTACTCAAATCTGTCACTATAACATGAAAGCAGCAATAGGCCATATATAACCAAATTGGTGCGGCAGTGTTGCTTAATTTTACTGCAGTTTTCAGTGACCAGCTCCTGGGTCCTATATGTTAACCTCTGCTCTACAACAAAAACTAGGTCAGTTCTTAGCATGGTATAAATAGGAAGAGTTGCCCATTCTATGGAAAGAAAGAGAATTATTTACCAAAGACTATGCATGCCAACCTGTTTGAGGATAACATGCCTGAGAATGTGACTTGAGGCTGCTCAGAAAGGATAATTATAAGGTTAGGTAGTGAAGTGTATTGATAAGCATGCAGGCATGATTTAAAATCCTGGCAATGAGTTCTGGAGTCAAGCCTAATATACTGCAGGAATGACTTCTTAACTCTCAAGCCTACCATTTTCTAGAGGCCTACAGCAAATGAAATAGAGATGCCAGGACTGTCTTGGCAAAGTATTAGGAAAAGGGTCAAAAGGATCAAAAATGTGGACATGTTTGATTGGATTTATTACATTATATCAAAAAAGCTCAGCTACCTATGCTGCCTATGAGGGTACAGAGAATATCCCTTCACTAAAGCAGTAAGGATTTCGAGAAGCTAATGGTTGTTGTCATTTGTGGGCCAAGGGTTATAATGGGAAGGTCATTATAGACCTGTGCTACTTAGCATCAATGGAGTGAAAAGCATCTGACATACAAGAGACCAGATGGCAGCCCTTATCCATCAGAAGCAAGGTGAATGTGATTTCCATAATAGATAGCAGAGCTGGAATGACAATAAAGAGCCTTAACCTTTAGAAATCTGTAAAGATATCTAGTAGGTATTCCTAATGGTATTCTTGAGGTAAGAATGTTAGGCAGTTGATGATGGTATTGTTTGACTTATATATCCAAAGAAGATCAGTTGTGGAGAGCAAAAAGCTGGTGTCAAATGTCACATTGGAAAATCATGATCTCACACTGTTTTTAGAAGCAGAATATATTCATTGGAGGGAAAGCTGCTTTCCTTTGAAAAAATATTCTATGATGCTAAAGAACATATGTACAGTTGTTATTTTTCCCAATTCATCTCAAAGACTTGGGGTTATTTACCAGATAACTGTGTATTTGGGGACAGCAGATCTTTCAAGGGCTGTTGAGTACTGGATTATAGGTGATTCTGATAAACAGAAAGAATCAGATTGCCTATAGGCTTGGAAGTCATGTGATAAATGGAGTCCATCCTAAATCCATCTCACACGAGTGTACTGGATCTGTGGCCCCACCCTATGATGACTTTTTCCAATCTCTAAATGCAGGAAGGACTTATATAGCAGCTGGGAGATTAATCATATTTGCTACACAATTTTGTGCAGTAGGAGTGTTATGATAAGGCAAGTTAATGGAAGTGTGGTAGGTAGAATAAGAGCACCTGGAAGATGTCCATGTCCTACTCCCTGGAATGTTAGGTTGCATTAAAAAGGGAAATTAAGGTTGCAAAATGACCAAAGTTGTTAATCAGTTCACCTTGAGTTAAAGAGATTATTCTCCCTTATTAGGTGGCTCAATGTAATCACAAAGGTTCTTACACATGAAGAGGAAGGCCATTAAAGAGAGATTTCAAAATATGATGCTGCTGACTTTGAAGGTGGAGGGAGGGATAATGAGCCAAGGAATGCAATCAGCTTGTAGTAGCTAAAAAAGTTAAAGATACATTTTTCTCTTAGACCCTCCAAAATGATCATAGCTCTGCCGACACCTTGATTTTGTATCAGCAAGACCCTTTTAGGACGTTGACTTCCAGAACTGTAAGATAATTTTTTTATTGTTTTAAACATTACATTTGTGGTAATTTGTTGCAGCAGCAACAGAAAATGAATGTAGGCAGCTCTTGAATCTGTACCACAACCTTTCATCTCTGCAAGAATTAAAACAAAAGCACTAACATATTTAGATGAATGTCAGAGAAGAGTGCCTCTCTCAACAATATAAAGGCTGCTGAGATGGTACATCATCTTCTCTTCTTGTTCACTGGAATGGTCCCTGAGGAATCAATTGGATCACAACAGAGGGTGATGAACAACCCTAGACTTAAGCAAGTGGGGTCCCCAGTTGCAGTTGCTATGCCAAATATGGTGGATATTATTAAAACAGATCAAAACAGTCTCCTGGCACTTGGAATGCAACTATTGATCTGGTGGATGCATTCTTTTCAATACCCATCATGAAAGATCAAAAGGAGTTCAAATTCACCTGGGAATGACAGAAGACTACATTCATGGGGCATACCTGTAAATATGCTGTTCTCCTATATTCCAAAACTCATGTTGGTCCAATAGATAAAGGATACCATGGTAAGTAGACCTGACAAGCAGGGGATGTCAAGTACTCTAAATGCCTTGAAATAAGTATGCACAGCAGAGTGAGAAAGAATAAAACCACTTTGGAAAATCATTTGGCACTTCCCAATAAAGTTAAATAGAGGTTTACCTTATGACTATCAATTTTTGTCCTAGCTATTACCCAAAATAAGTGAGTACCTTGTCTACAAAAAGACTTCTGTTGGCAACATGAGAGTTTCAGTTGCTCTACATCCTCATAGATACTTGGTTTTATCAACATTTTTAACGTTTTAGTCATTCTTGTGTATCTATAACAGCTTCACATTGTGGTTTTAATTATCAGTTCTCTGATTGATGCTAACCAGTGCCTTTTCATATATTATTGGTTACTTTGCTATCTTATCTTGTAAAGGGCCTATTAAGACATTTGCCTGCTGTTTTATTAGAATATTTCTTTTTCTTATTGGTTTGTATTTCATTATATATTCTTGATATTAATCCTTTGTCAGATATAGGTATTGCAAATATAATCTCATAAGGCTTCCATTTTTACTTTCCTAAATATGTCTTTTTGATGAGAAGTTTTAAATTTTGATGAAATCCAATTATAATTTTTTGTGGTTGGTACATTTTGCATTCTCCCAAAGAAATCTTCCTCACTCCAAGATCACTGATACTTTCCTACATTTTCCTCTATAAACTTTACAGTATGTCTTTCTATTTAGGTCTGTGATCCAACCCAAATTAATTTATATGTATGAATTAGTGGTGATGGTTTACTTTGTCCTTATATCCTGTTGCTTCAGCATTGTTTAGTGTAAAGACCTTCCTTTCTACATTGAAATGCACTAGGTCCTTTGTTGAAAATTAACTGATTGAGTGCATGTGGGTCTTTTCCTGAACCTTCCTTTCTGTTCCATTTCTAAACCACACTGTCTGAATAGTATAGCTTTATATATTTTAAAAAGTCTTAAAATCTGACAATGCAGATACTGCAAATTTCTTTATCTTCAAGATTGTCTCAGTTATTCTAAGTCCTCTTCATTTCCATGTAAAACCTAAAATCATGTTGTCAATTTACATAAGCAAATCTTGTTGGAATTTTGAATGGGATTATATCATCTATAGATAAATTTGGTGATTTTAATGCACTGTTTTAATAGATTATAGATTCCTTTTTACTATGTAGACAATTATATGCAAACAAAGAGTTTTATATCTTTCTAATCTATATCTATTTATTTCCTTTTCTCACTTTGTAACACTGGATAGGACCTCCACTACAGAGCTGAATGAAAGTAGAGATAGTGAAAGCCATTGCCTTGTTTACAGTTTTATTAGATTTATCAACCTGTAAAGGGATCCCATCCCCAAACTTTGGTAGGAAAATTGCTGGGCCCATTCAAAACTATCAGCTTTCTTCGTCATCCAGCAAATGGCTTGGAGCAATATTCCCAAATGTGACACATGCTGTCTAGGTTTCCACTTTTGGTTAGTATGTAGGAGACCTTGACAGATAATTGTTCCTAGAGCAAAAATGAAAAATTAATTTTAGTAAAGTATTATTTTAAAAGATTTATTTTTAGAGAAGTTTTAGGTTCCTAGTAAAACTGAGTAGAAAAGTAGTTTTCCATATACCTTCCAGGCTTCTTCACACACACACAGCCTCCCCCACTGTCAACATCCTCTATCAGAATGATACAGTTATGGTTTGGATCTTAAATAACCCCCAAAACCCACATGCTAAAGGCTTGATCACCAGCCTGTGGCACTATTAAGAGGTGGTGGAACCTTTAGGAGATGAGACCTAGTGGAAGGAAGTGAGATCATTGGAGGTGTGCCTACGGAGGGCAATTGAAACCCTGACCCATTCCTCTCTTTTTTGCTTCCTGGCTCCATCATAGGGCCCCTACCATGAAGCACTGCCTTGTCACAGACACAAAGGGAACAGACCAAGCATCCATGGACTGAAGCTTCTGAAACTATGAAACAAAATTAGATCTACCGTCTTATAAATTGATTTTCTCAGGTATTTTGTCATCCACATAGATGGGATTACAAGTATCACCCACCACGCTTGACCCAAGTTTATATATTTTGAAAACATACTAGAGCACTGTAGATGAAAAGTCTAAAGGAAATAAATTCCAGAGAGGGCCCATCTGGTGGGCAGCTATTTCACATACCTCTTATAACAGATCTATGAAGCAGAGATTATTATTAAATTACTTGTTCAAGATCACACAGCTCAATTCCCACTAGTGCAGAGTAAATGAAAAAAAAAAAAAAGTCACCAATGACTGCCCATTCACCAAAATCAATGGAAACACCTTAGCCCCTATCTCAGTGGCCACATTTTGGCAGTATTAAGCATAATCTTACAAATCCTTCCCCATAATTCCCACAACCATGAATTTTTCTCCTTTCCTCTCTGGCCCTTTCTTCTCAGTTCTTGTCTTTTATCTTTTTCGTATTCCCAAGAGTCTCAACCTCAATTTTCTTCTTACTAGGGCCTTCCCTGGGTGATATTTCTCCCCTCCAGCAGCTCAATGCTAATGATTCTCCAAACACTACCCGTGCAGATACTTCTATTGCTCTCCACTTAAGTTCTACCACTGAAGCTCAAACCAACCTGACTAAACTGACTCCCTATTTTGTGTTGTGTAGTTTAGAAAATTGAGCTACCTGAATGATTCTTAAGCAAGCCTGATAACTGGACGTAAGCCACTCCCGCTGCCACTGCAATGGCAATCCCTATCCACCTTCACTACTAATATTTAAGTTCCAGATCTTTCCCATTTCTTGCCTCTTTATTGAAACAACCCCTTAGCTTCTTTCCTGTCTCAAGTACAATCCCTCTCCAATCTATCATCTTTCATTATTGTTAGGATGACATTTCTAAAGTCACGTTTGTTCGTGTGCCTCCCTCACTCAAAACCCTGACAGCACCGCACTGGCTTTGGGGAAATGGTTTCTAGACCATTCAGTAGGTAGACTCTGATTCGTAGCTCACAACTCCCATTTTCATTTCCTTGAGGAAGTCATGCCTCTCTCACCTAAGAAAACTTCCCCGGAGCTGCTGCTGCTTCTCAGGAATGAGGAATTGTAATTAGCTAATATAATAATAATTAATTATATTAATTATAATTAGGACTTAATGCTCTCAAAACCTCCTATTTGTTGTGCTTTATTTTAATTATGTGTTTATATCTGTCCCTCCCTGTGTCACTTGGGGGCAAACATAAACTGGCTTTAGTATTTCAGCCTCTCTAGTCTAGTTGTCACTTACTCAATGAGTAGATGAGTGAACAAGGGTGAATGAATGAGATCCCCTCTTGGCAGCTGAGTTCTCTGCTCTGATGACTACGACTGACTGCTCCAGTGTTTGTCTCTCACTTTTTATACCACAACATAACATTCCAGAGCCTCCTTAATCCTAAGTGGTCTGATTTTGTCATATGTAAACAGTCTTCTGTAGTGCGTATGTGATATTCCACTCTCCCCCACTCCCTGGCTTCCTATCTTTGAAGATCTAGGTATTGGACTATAGATTGGGCCTTTTTGTAGACAGCACTCCATCCCTTGCAATTTCCAAGCCCAATTTATTTCAGCTTGAAGCTATCCTACAAGCTAAAAGTATTAGCCAGTTTCTGTCCAAAGAGCCATTCTTGGCCACCTACTGGTCTCTCCTTGCCACCTTAATAGTAATTGACCCTTGAAGATCTAGAGTAGGTAAACAGAACAGCCTCAAGATCACTATATAAAGGTTTTATGCTGACTAGATGGTTATTAATGAATAATTTAGAGATACATAATTGAAGTACATACCTGGTAGAAATTCTTGGCATATATTAAAAGGAAAAACAGGTGGAGTCATAATTCACAAATGTAAAAATTTGACACCCCCCCCAAACACACACACCACTATGTGTGTGCCAGGAGTGAATATGCACATAGAACACAAATGCAGTGGAAAGTAGAGGAGCCAAGAAACATGATCCCAGGCTAAGATATTCCTAGAAGTAACTTTTTCAAAGAAAATTCTCAGAAGAAGCTTCTAAGTCATGGGAAGAACCTCAGGTCCTTCTGCTACCAGGTGTGGAGCTCCAGGGGTAGTGAAGGCAGCTGAGCACGGGGGTACAGGTGAGATGGAGGCCTGGGGTGGTAGGTGATAAGATGGGTGGACAGTGTGTTCTACAATCAGACTGCCTGTGTCTGAACACTGGTTCCCCCCGCTACTAGGACAAATCTTTAATTTCTTTGTGCCTCAGCTTTCTCATATACTAATTGGGGATCTCATGGTAGATCAGAGATACAAGTGACAAACATGAAATCACTGATGTGAAGGGCCCAGCACATACAGTCCAGTAAATTATCTTTGTGCTAACACAAGCATTCAGCACTGAATTAGCTTAAGAAAAACTGTGAAGACTCAGATGTACCTATTCTAAATTTGCAGGGTTAGATGGTTTATTCTAGCCTAGCTATCAATTCTTCTCACCCTCTGCTGTCTGTCCTGGCCTATTTGCTTTTAGATATATCCCAGCCCTTCCCATGCTCAGTTTTATACTGCAGGCTGGTGTTTCAGCTTCCCTGTCTGCTGTCTTCTGATCATTGAGTGGCATAGGAAGATCAGAGGGTAGAAGGAAGGGAAGCTAGCCTATGTCTTCCCAACCTGTTGACCAGGAGTTATCTCTGGCAGCTATTGAGTCTCTTCTCTGCCTCCAAATCTCACTGGAAAAGCATATCATGTTCTGACTTTCATTGAGCCCTGATACCTCTGCTTTCCATTTTCCCCTCCACTTGAAGATGGTAGTGGACTCCTACTGGTTACTTTCAAGATTGCCTTCCTGTCTCCTCTTTGATTTTTAGTTCCTCCATTACCCATCCAATCAATCCCTGGTAGTAAATTTCCGCATTTTAGGATGAGAGTGGTTATCTAGTTTGGATTCTGACCAATACCCCCTCTCCATTCATGTCCCAGCCATGCTACCACTATCTGTGGGCTGCCTCGAACTAAGGGACACTGCTTGCACCTTGTGCAGCTTTAGGAAGTGGAATCTGACTACCTGCTCCTCCCTTATGCTCATGGAAATTCTCAGACTCAGGAGTGGGGAGTCCCTGAGTAGGCACAAAGGCTGTCAGGCAGCAGCATTCCCTAGCCTGAGCTGTGTGGGATGATTCCCCAACAGTCCCAAACATTGCTGCTATCTATATGACAGCAAAGAAATGTTTTGGCAGAAGCCAGTCTGGGCATCAAAATGCTGAGGCCCATATGTTTCTGCTTACTTCCTGCCAAAATGTTGTTGTTTGAGTTATGAAGAGTATAACTTTTCAATTCAGAATAAAAAGGGAACTCTAACCCAAGGATACATTTTCAGCCAGACACAAACAAACAAAAAGCAAACAAAAATGAGTTTAAGACATAATTAAAATGGTGAATGGGAAAGAGTGACTGAGGGATGAGAGAAGGGTATGAAAAACTAGCAGCTGTACTGTCTGTCTCCTCAAACTTTCAACCTCAGCACTCATCTGTGTACCAGGATCTGACTGAGTCTCAAAACAAATTGAAGACAACAGCATTTCTATGCAATTGTATCTTCCCACTTACATTCAACCAGCCTTTGTTCACCTCTGGTCGTGCTCATGGTTGGAGTCTGGATGCTTCCTCAGTTTAGATGCTTGTTTCTCCCTCGGCAGTCCCCGTTCCTCCTGTTCTGTTTATCAGGCTTATGTTTGCCACCTTCCTTTCAACTCCTCTTGCTACCTTGAATGCAGACACCTGAGAACATACCAGTAATACAGGCTTAAATCCTTCGATACCCCACTGCCAAAGAAGGAGAATCTGGCCCCATAAAAATATAATACAGCAAGGCTGGGTGTGATGGTGCACACTTGTAATCCCACCTACTTGGGAGGTGGAGAGAGAAGGATCACAATTCAAAGTTGGCCTGGGCAAAAGCACAAGACCCTATCTGACAAATGAAGAAAAGCAAAAGCTGGAGCGTGATTCAATGGTATAGCACTGCTTAACAAACGCAAGCCCATGAGTTAAAAAAAAAAAAAAAAAGCTCAAGAAGAGCAAGAGGATCCAAAATGGTGACTGGGACACAGAGGCAGACTGCGTGAGCTCCGGGAATCAGGGACTTGCTGAGATGCTGGAGACACACTTGGCTGAGGTAAAGCACAAGAGAGAGCTGAAACTTTAGCATCCTGAACCCCTAACCCATGGAAGGCTTCTCCACGTCAAGATACACCAAAAGAACAGGTAGGCTGCTGCCTGCCCACCGGGCCTCCGCCCTGCAGGCCCACCAACCCAATGTATGCACATGTGAGTAAATGAATAAAAAATAAAATAATGACAAAGGTTAAAAAAGAAGAAGAAGAACAATACCATGAGTACAAAGCAAGGGGCTGAGAGATAAATTTTCTACTGTATACCCTTTTTACTCCTTGTCAGAAACCATGATTTGCAAATTTTAAGGTACATTCAAGAGTATATTTAAGTTATATTCAATAATGGATTTTAGATCATTGGCCCCAGTGATTCAGAGATTTCAAGGTGAATCATTTTAAACATAACGCCATGCTGCTCATCACACTCATATCTTCTGAGATCACCTGCAGTTACTTCCCAGGTATTCTAGAAACATCTTGCCTCTCTCTGCCTGGTTTCTGGTAGACTCATTTGTGCACAAAAAGTGTTGAAGAATAATGACCAAGGAAAGCATCTCAACCATTTAGAGTAAGGTGTTGATGGATAAACACCAAGGTTCCCCAAGCCCTGATGGGACAGTTAAAAATTGTTTTCTGCAGCATATCCTAGAACTTCCCAAGTAACTCCCAGTTGCCCATGATGATAAATTCTTGTGACCTTCACAAGTCCCTGTCCTATTGACCTAACTGGGGGTGACTGGAGATGCAGAAAAGACAAAAGATAGGAGATAAACATACAGGAATTTGGGGCCAGGTGTGCTGGGTGTTCGGATGGAGACACACAACAGCCTCATTACTTCTTTTTTACTTTTCTCTTTTACTTTGCTTCTTTTCCTTTTTCTTTAAAACCTTACTTCTTTTCTATTCTTTAAAGCCTTTCTTCTTTTCTATTCTTTAAAGTCTTAGTCCTTAGACTCACACTGTCCCAAGTTTTCTTTAATCTCTCTTAAAGTCTCGGTCCTCATACTTGCACTGTCCCTTGTTTCCTCCAATCACTAGCATAACTCCTAACGTCTCTGTCCTTAGTCTTGCAGACACACAACAGCAGCTGCCAGCAACGACCACAGCAGCCACACTTTGCAAGCAGCCAGCAGCCAGCCAATCAACCAATCACATCCTCCTTCAGCGAGTCTTTTATATACAGTTGCAAACAAGGAGGTGGAGCAACAGTTCTGGGGAGGGGCATGACATTGTAACAAGAGAAAACTACAATAGCTACTCTCTGAAAGTAAACATTTTAGGAAAAGCAGATGTGCTGCATTTTGCACTCACCCTCTTCTGTGGCTGGGGCCATCCCAAATTCAGCCTGCAGATTATTGAGCATAGCTATGTTTATGTCAGTTTCTCATAGGCTTCTTATAATCTGCTCCCCACAATAAATCACTTATTTGTGCATCTTCCTTTGGTGTTAGTTCTTCTTTAAAAGTCCTGATAGAATTTGGTTGTGAATCTATCTGGGCCTGGGCTTTTCTTGGCTGGGAGGTTCTTTAAATTTGTCTCTCTCATTACTTGATATAGGTTTGTTTTTGTTGTTTATGTCCTCCTGACTCAATTTTGGTGAGTCTTTATTTATTGAGGAATTTATGTATTTATTCTTGATTGTCCAGTATAGGTTTCAAAGTATTCCTATATGATCTTCTGGTTTCATTGGTTTCTGTTGTAATATCTCCTTTTTCATCTCTGATTTTATGAATTTGGGTCTTCTTCTTTTGGTTAGTTTGACTAAAGGCCAAAGTTTAAAGATAAATTTCTCATTTATCTTTTTAAAAAGCCAACTTTTTAATCAATTCATTGTATCATTCTTTTGGTCTCCATTTAATTAACTTCTGACCTCATTTTTATAATTTTTTCCATCTACTAATTTTGGGATTGGATTGTTTTTGTTTTTCTAAGAGTTTGAGGTACACCATCAGATTGTTTATTTGAGATCTAATTTTCTGATGTGGGAACTCACAGCTATAAACTTCCCTCTTAAGATAGCCTTTGCTATATCTCATAGCTTTGGGTAAATTGTGGTCACATTTTCATTTGAATGTACAAATTTCTTAATTTCTTCAATGACCCATTGATCATTTAAGAGTATGCTGCTCAATCTCAGTGAGTATGAATGGTTGTTGTGGTTTTTCTTGTTACTGATTTCTAATTTTATTCCATTATGGTCTATGAGGATATGGGGCATTATTTGGATTTTTTTGTTTTTGTTGAGATTTGCTTTATAATCTAGATTGTAATCTATTTTGGAGAAAGCTCCAAGGGCTGCTGAGAAAAATGTGTACTCTGCTGCTGTAAGAAGGACTAAATATCTGTTAAATCCATTTTATCCATAGTATTGTTTAGTCTAGGATATCTTTGTTAATTTTTTGTCTGGATGTTCTACTTATGAGAGTGGGTGTTAAGACATCCCACTGTTACTGTATCTGGACCTATCTGTTCCTTAAGGCTCAGAAGTGTTTTCTGAAAAAGGAGCACCAATGTTTGGTGCATATATATTTAGAATTGTTATATCTTTTTGCTGGATTGTTCCCTGGATTGTTTTTTTTGCTTAAAATCTGCTTTGTCTGATATGAGAATAGCTACTCCTACTTGCTTTCCATTTCTGCATCTTAGGTTTGGTTTTTTGATATGTTCCAAAGTTCTTGTATGTTATAACCATATATATATTCTTTTCTTTCTTTGTGATTGTCTATGTGCAAAATATCCTCCATCTTATCCTCCATCTCTCATATTCTTTATTCTGCTTGATCTGGTCTGTGGAGCATATTACTTACTATAGGTTATTTGATTTATTGAGGTTTTCATTTCTAATACTTCAATTTTTTTTTCATAATTTTCATTTCCTTGCTGACTTTCTCTTTCATGTTGCTGACTTTCTTGTCTAGGACTTGAATTGACTCCCTAATTTCATTATCTATCTCTTTGAATCTTCTTTGAGATCAATGGTCATTTTTAACAGTAGGCCTTTGAATTCTCTATCAGATGTTTCAGTCACTTCATTATATTTTAACTAGTTGTTGAGTCATTGTGGCATTTTTGAGGGGAGAAACTGGTTTTCATACTTAAATTTCTACACTGTGATTTTTGCATCTGTAAGGCTAAGTTTCTCTTTAATTCCTTGTGTATGTGGAGAACCTACTGCAGTAATAAGGTCAACAATTCAACAATAAACTAAATATTTGAATGAGTAAGAAGTAATTGGAACCTTTAACTGTCTCCTAAGGTTGTATGGAAACAAAACTAGAGGAATGATCTGAGACTTAACACTGGTTGAAAGGCATAAGGGTTGGAAATTAAGTAATACAGGAAATGGGTGTGGAGAAGGGAGGAGAATAAGATTAGAAAAAAAGGAGGTAGGTGCAGGTTATAATAGCATGGGAAAGCTCTATGTAGTTATAGAGACGAGGAGAATGGTTTGGGAAATAAAGAGAATAAAAATTAAGAAATTTTTAAAAGAAAGAAAAAATATTCTGACAATGAGAATTCAGTTTTTTTCAAAGTAAAAGAAACAATCAAGAAAAACAAAATTAGATTTAAAAAAAAGTTTATGTTTCTCACTGGAGAGAAGTATTGATATTCCCTGTGTTTTTCCAAATTAAGAGTTTGCCCTTGTTGTTATGTGAACAGATTCAGGAGGGTATAGTTGCTCCTCTGGATGTTGTCAGCTTTCCAGGCCATTTTTTCCAATAAGGAGGATTTTGGAGAAGAGGAAATTTCTAAGTTAAGGAGTAGACAGAGGCCTCGCGGGGCAGCTCGGATCTTGTGGTTGACACACTGCAGAGCAATTCTTCTTAACAAAGTGCTTTGCCAGAGAGTTGTTTTGGGACTACATGGCCTTCACAGATGGGGCTGAAACTTCCTGTTGAAATGTGGAGAGATCTGAGCATTTGGGGCCACTTATTCCATGAATGGGCTCTTAGTCGATGGGGCTCTTGTTACTGGATATGGTGGGGCTGCTGACCTATGAGCCTTTGACTGTTTACTGGACTTCTGTAAGGAGTCCTTAGATTGCACCTGTCAAAACCTCTCCCTCTCTATGTACCTCTCTGTTGGCAGTCTTCCAAGTGGACATTGTGGCTGGGAGTCCTAGAATTCCCTGGACTGTGATTTTTCAAATCCTCTAGGTTGCCCAGTCTCAAATGTTGCCTGCCTATCATTGCCTGCAAAAGCCCCTTCTGAGCACTGTACCAGCACAGGTTAACTGCTTTGTTTTTGAAATTTTCTGCAAGCAGTTGGGTGGAGCCACCAACAGTGCACCTTTCCCTTCCTGGGCTCCCTTTAACTTTCAGTACACCCTAACTCTGTTACTTGTTGATGTGGAAGTGTTGCAGGCCAGGGTTGAGAGAAAGGAAAGGCTACAGCTAGAGAAGTGTAGCGGAGCCCAGAAGTCGGTAACTCCCTGCTCAGGTAAAGGCTGGAGTTTTTATGGACATTTTAACTCTGGGTTGCTGAGGGTGGTGGGGGGTGGTTATTGTCCATGTGTTTTACAGGCTTTCTTAGGTAAACTGGTATAGTTAGCACCTTTATTGGGGGAAGAGAACAATCTTTAGAACAGTTTGTTCATCAGCCTTGTGGCAGATCTATATATCTGTATTTCTTCTTTAGGTTGCAGTAATGTGAATGGGCTACTCACTCATCTGCCTTAGGTATCGAGACCCAACAATTTCCCCCTCTGAGACAAGTACCCAACTGCTGTTGGGGAGAGGGACAATGACTCATCTAACTGCTTCATGCTGACAATGGGCGATGGGATTGGGGGAGGTTGTACTTGTCTCAGGAGTTGACCCATGTAGTCTGCAGAGGCCTCCAATAGAAAGGGATGGAGGCCTCATGCTTAGGCAGAAGTAAATATTCCTTGACTAAAAGCTGGAATCTGATCCACTGGACCTATTGAGATATGGATCTTGAGAGAGCATTTATTATACAAGGCCCAAATAGCAGTATTAGAAGGAGCATAAAAAGGGGGCCAGCAGAGGTCATGCCCAAGGAGCCCAGTTCCATATGTTGTCCCTGAAGGACCACGAATTGGCTATTTCTTGTCTCCTTTTTGTAACATGTTCTTTTAACTGTCGGGCCATGTCTCTGACCACCCCAGATTTGTTAGCATAAAAGCAACATTCCTCCTTTAGGAAAAGGCACATTCCACCCTGTTCAGCAGTTACTAGATCAAGTGCACACCTATTTTGGAGCACTACTGACGCGAGTGAATCTACCTGGTCTTGTAAAGCCCCTATGGGCTGAGTGACCTGTCATTATTAAATTCTAATGACAGTTTTGATAGGTATAGATTGACAAAGAAATGCCCCCAATGCCAGTACCTATTCCAGCCATGATCCCCATAGCTATCAGAAAGGGAATGACCTGAATAGCTCTTTTTGAACAAGTGTATGCCTCTAGAGGAATAGGAAGGGATTGATTACCAGGGACAACATCAATTTGTGGGGTTAGGAGAGCCTTAGTACAGGCTCCCTTCCATCCAGGAGGTAGGCAAGTGTAGGCAGCAGTTCCACAAACAAAATAAGTGCCAGGAGAAAATAAACACTGAGTGTTATTTGTTGACTGTGTGATATTGATGCAAAAGTGTTTGGAAATTTCCCCCAGTGGAACTGACCCTTGTAAACTTTGGAGGCACTGGGGAGCAGGATGGGTTAGTTTTATATTGGTAATATTGGGCTTTTGAGGGTATTTGAGCCAATAGAGTATAGGGATTGGGAACAATTGGGTGGAGGGGAATGACTGCTTCATAAATGAGCCAGAGGTCTTGAACCAATCTCCATTTGTTTGGCCCCTTGCAGACAGCAAGAATAGGAATATTTGAGGGGCTGGAGCAACAGATTAGCAGCCCTTATATTTTTAAGGAATTTATGATAGGTAAGATGCCTTGTCTTCCCTCAGACTTGAGAGGATATTGTTTTTGGTGTGGAAACTGTGAGGGATTTTTGAGTTTTATTTGAAAAGGGAAGGACATTTTGGCCTGCCCTATAGTTATCCCATCAGTCCACACTGTGGGATCTATTTGTTCCTGAAGGAGGAGGCAGCAGAGATAGTTGCCTGGGGGAAGGGAATTCAATCTTTTAGTTGAGATAGTAAATCCCATCCCAGCAGGGGTACTGGAGTTTCAGGAACTATGAGGTAAGAATGACAGAAGAGGAGGTCTCTCCAAGAGCAGACCAGAGGCCAGGTAAAATAGTGTTTTGGGGCTTGCCAGATATGCCCTGAATGATAACATTGTCATTGGACTAGGGACTGGGAGAGAAAGGTAAGACAGAGAAACAGGCTTCACTGTTTAGCAGGAAAATGACCTTTCTCTTCTCTACCATTATGTTTACCTGAGGCTCCTCAACATTGATGTTAAGAAGCAGAGCCTGCACAGGAGGCCCCAGGACCAATCAATCCATAGGAGGTGGCATCCTGCCTTCCATCAGGAGACGGGGGCACTAAGACATCCAGTGTTACCCTTGCAGAGAGGGCAGGGTCCCTGAGGGGGGCAGGGCTGACTCCTGGGCTGTCTGTCCTCCTTTTGGGCATTCTCTGCGGAAGTGCATCTCCTGTCCACAATGGTAGCAAGTTCGGGATGCAGATCCCAGTTGGGTGGGGCCCTCTCTGAGAGTTGCAATGAGGTCATGGTGTTTCTTGTCTTTTTCTTTAATTTTAGTAATGTCCCGGTTATAGTATACAGACCTGGCTAGCTGAATTAATTGGTCCAATGATTTTTCTCCTTCAACCACAGCCTTTTAGAGTTTTCTATGAATATCTGAGGCTGACTGTGTTAGAAATTTATCTTTGAGGAGAACCTCTCCCACCTGTGATTCTGGGTCCACTGTGCTTTCTGATAGCATCTTTAAGATGCTATAGAAAGGTAAGGAGGTTTTCTTCAAGGCCTTGTTGTACTAAAGTCACCTAGGAATAGTTTAGAGGCTTGATTTTGGCCCTTTTTAGCCCTTCTACTATGAGATGGGTGAAGTGGTGTCAACGCCACTCATCTTCACCATTTTGATTCCAGTGTGGATCTGCCAAGGGGACTGTTTGTGCCCCTATGGGTATGAGCACATTTATCTCCTCATTTTCAGGTACCATGGGTATTGGGGCCTGTTGTAAATGGTAATCATTTCCAACCTGAGTGACCTGGGCCAGAGCCCATTGTTCTTCTAATGAGGAAAGAGTTTCGTCCAGTAGAAGCATAATATCCTCCCCTGCCAATTCAAAGGTTTGGATCACAGAGATAAAGGCTTGGAAGTATCGGTCTGGGGCATCAGTATAGCTTCCCAGATCTTTTTTAATCTGATAGCTGGAAGGGGACATAGACTCGCCTTCTTCCTACCATTGCTTGTTGAAGGGAGAAGCACCCATTGGGAGGTTCTGAATATTGGGGTGGCTTAGGAGGTAGGGCAGAGAGTGGGGCAGTAGAGGTGGGGGCCCTGTCATTGACAAGGGGAATTTCTGGTCCTCTTTCCCCATGTTTATCCTGTGGCTTACAAAGAATGGCCAGTGTTTGAGTATTTAAATAGCAACTGTGGAGCCATTCTCATTGGTCTCAGAGATGAAGGAAAAGTTGTATGTAGGGTACCTTGATCCACTTTTTTTCCCTTTTACAAAAAACGTTTAATTGGAGTATGGTATTGTAATTTCAGGAACCCTGTGAAGGCCAGTTCTCCTGGTCTTCTAAGGGATACTGAGGCCAATCTTCAGTACAAAGAAAGATGAGGATTTTTTTTTTTTTTTGAGGTTAGGGTTAAGGTCCTTCCAATGTTTCAGTAGACAGGCCAGTGGGGACCACTTGGATACTGAGGTTGGAAGACTGGGAGGGGCAGGTCCCATCTAGAAAGACAACAACAACAATGAACTGGGTCATTCCCTTTTTGTCAGCGTCCTGACTGGGAATGACCTTACTAATGAAACCAGGCATCCCTGTCTCATGGCTTTCCCCACATGTGTGACCAGGATTGAAGAAAGTGTACTGGTTGGGTTAGGTCATCTGACCAATGCAGTAAAAAAAGCTCCAGGATCCTGCCTTTTAGTTAACAGCAAGCAGCCTCTTAAATAAAGGCTACTTTTTAAATAAAGGAATACATCATCTGTAAAGTTAGAGAAGGGCATTCAGAGGGTGTCCTGGGGCAATAACAGTACTATAAGGGACAACTAGTGCTAATATTTTGGGGGGAAAAATGTTTTATGCTGAGGCCAAAAGTATAGGAAACTTTAAATGAGAAGTTTAGAGACCACAGTAACATACATTTTGCTGTTTCTGGTACAATAACCTTGAGATAACAATTGGCTTACAAGGTTGGGTAGGTCTGGCCCAAGACATAAGGCAGGGCTGGGAATTGGGCTTGAGGAAAGCGTCATTGCCCACTCCCACACTCAGGGTGAGTGACCCCATCCTGTGGCCCATTGCTCCTCCCACCTTTTCTGTGTACATGTGCCTGTGTGTGCTTATTATTATTTTTTTATGCCTATTAGGAGAAGTGGCAGTGGGTCACAATTGCCTCCTTGTGTAACTGGCAGTTTTGGACATATGTCAGGCCTTCTGTATGGATTGTCCTGACTATGGCAGGTGTTTCTGCTGTGCCCAGGGGCCAGCATTCCTGTGCATGAGCACACCTGTTTGTTTTCCCTCCTCCCCTTGTGGGGGCGGAATTAGGGCATAAGCATGGCAGCCAGTTTTTTCTAAGTGCTTCTGCCTCCACCAGTGTCCAGCAGCTGATTTAAAGTTGCCTTGGACTGAGGAGCCTGACAGAATAGTTGTGGGAGTAACTTAAGAAAGTCATAAGTTACCATGCTATAAGTTTTTCCTCATGGGAGGCCAGGGTCCCAGTAAGCCCAGGGAGGGAAAGGCAGACAGAGATAAAGGACAAGGTGGGATCAGGGAGGGAGCACAAAGGGTGTAAGAGTTTTTGTTTTTATTTTTGTTTTTTTCTTTTCTAAACTCACTGAAGAAAGAAGCCCACTGTTGTCTAGAACAAAAGAGGGAGGCCATTCATCCTGAACTGCTTGGGAAAGAGGAAGGAGAGGCTGAGGATTGGGGGAAAAGAGAGTTTCCAGGCTCAACACATGAGGGATTGTTAGTCATAACTGTTGTCCAGGTCAGTCCTGCCCAAGGGCAGTACTGGAACACTGGAAGCGAGGGGTGACCTCTACTCTTGGGCCACAGAAACCATGAAAGAAGCATAAGAGATCTGATTGTCTGTTTGCCTCAGGCATAGCTGGAGGGGTGTGAGACTTTTGAGCCTCAGGGTGGGTCAGATCTTGAAAGAGAGTGAGAGTTTAAGGAGAGGAAAAAAGCCCACTGAAGTTGGGCTCTGCCCATGTAGCATTGGCAGTCTGGTATAAACCCCCGGCCAGCACCTGAGTTCTCTCAGGTTGCCTGTCTTACAGCTGTAATGGGCTCGGAGCTTTTCCTCAGATTCCCAAGGGAGAAACCCTCCTTAACAAGAGAAAGAGAGAGAGAGAGAGGAGAGAGAGAGAGAGGGTCAGCCTGAGAGGTCCACCATAGCTAGGCCATGGTGGAGGGGCTCTCCTGGAAAATAGACTCCACCAGAGTGCTGGACAATCACAGTCACTTCCTAGGCAGCCTTTCCCAGTTTGGCACACCTATACTGACCTTGGTTCAGAGGAAAGGTCCCTTTGTGGTAGCCAAATGTTATGTGTTGGTGTCAAAGTTTTGCAGGCCAGGGTCCTTGCCTTCACAGGCTAGGGAACTGGCTCATGAGGCAACTGAATGATGAGCCAAAACCGGTATATAAAGTAGGATTTGTTAGAGAGAAAGGAAAGGCTACAGCTAGAGAAGAGTAGTGGAACCCAGAAGCCAGTAACTCCCTGCTCAGGTAAAGGCTGGGGTTTTTATGGACATTTTAACTTTGGGTTGGGGGGGCGTTTATTGACTGTGCATTTTACAGGATTTCTTAGGTAAACTCGTATAGTTAGCACCTTTATTGGGGGAAGAGAATAATCTTTAGAGCAGTTTGCTCATCAGACTTGTGGCAGATCTATATCTCTGTATTTATTTAGGATGCAGGAATATTGTTGCTCTCTGTGGGGGCTCTCAAAGCCTCTCCCTCTCCATGAGCCTTTTGTGGGCATCCCCTCTCATACACTATGGCCAAATATCTCAAGACACCCTGAACTGCAAGTGCTTTTTGTTTTCAAGATTACCCCACCCCTAGTACCTCGATCTTAATCAGGGGACTGTTTCTCAAGATGGCATCTTGCCACAGCTCCCTGAGATATGGGGAAGGAAAGGTTGTCTTGTCTGCTGCTGGCCTGTCACTTGGAGAAGTCACTGTCCTATCAAATCCCTACACTGAGGTTAGGGTTTGCAGAAGGTGTTGTTTTTGTTCCACAGTTAGGTGTACTAGACTGTTGAGAAGGGTGGCTGGCTTATATTGAGGTGGAGTCTTTGGCTTCTCCTCTCCCCAGGAGAGCTGGGTTAGAGCTGCAAATTGTTTCTTAATTTATTCTTCTGCCTTTCTGTTTCACTGTATTTTTTCAGCAATCCTGTACTTCTTTTGTGGTTATCAGAGCTCTTCTTATCTTTTGCTCTTCTATAGGTAGTCTCTTCTTCATTATGTAAACTGTTATTCATGGAGTCTGATGGAATGATGGAGAGAGCTTCCACTTCTCTATCACCTTGCCTCCCCACAAAAGTCCCTAGATTTCTTTTGTAGTAGTCTTATGAGGCAGGATAGCTAGATGAGGAGATAGGAAAATTATATCATTTTAATAAATATTTAAAGGACCAGACTCAGACATTGGAATGAGGAGGTAAAAACTGAAAAGCCAGAGCAGCTAGATCCCTCCCATCTCCTCTTGCATGCTAATTTACAGGAACAGGGAGACATAAAGGAGCAACCTGCTTCTGCTTTTCTCTTTGAGATGTTAACAAGCTCCTAGGCACTTTGGATGGGTGGACAATAGTCATGTCTGGCAGAGGGAAGTTCTAAAACACACGTATTGTCTCTGTTTTGGGTGGGCCAGGATTAACCCTCCCTGTTTTAATAGGCATTTCAGCTGCCCAGATACATTATCTGTGCCCATGCTATTCCCCCAGCTCTCCAGTATAAGACTAAGAGATGGGGGCCACCATTTGGCATCTCTACTCCCATTTCCTATGTGGGGGCAGGAAATGTTTCTTTTTTTCCATTTCTCCCCACTTTTTATCCTGTTATGCTAAATTTCTTTTCTGATAAACTTTACTATTATTTTTACTACATCTTTTGTGTCTTGCTTTAATTCTTTTCCTGCCAGACACAAGAACCAAGGTAATTATCAGTACTGTTTTTCTGGTAACACTTGGATTTGATATTCTTGGGAACTATGTAACGGAGACTGAGTACTCTGTCACCCAATCTAAATGTTCAAGGATTTTTTTTTTCTAACTTCTCCTGCAGTGAGGCTGGAGCTACTTAATGGGGTTCTGGCCAAAGAGGAATTAGTTGAGATCATGCAAACCACAGGCCATTTCTAAAGTTTTCCAGCATGGTTATGTAGCTCTTGACATCCTCCAACTTCAGCAAATTTGGAGGCCAGGTATTCAAGATAGCACAGGTATAAGACAGAGGAGGCCACTTGTCATTTTTACATGTTGCGTGAGCTGCAAATAGTTTTCATTTTAATGTTACTGAAATTTGGGAAGTTGATTATTCTAGAAACTAGGGAAGAGTATTTGGGGATTTTTTTTGGTGGTACTGGGTTTGAACTCTGGACTTTGGGCTCACAGGGCAGGTACCTATCACTTGAACCATGCCTCCAGCCCCTTTTGCTCTGCTTTTTTTGGAGATAGTGTCTCACTTTTTGTTTAGGCTGGCCTGGACTTGATCTTCCTATTTTGCTTCCTTCCATAGCTGTCATGACAGGCACGCCATATCACGTCCAACTTCTTTATGCTGTGAACATTTTGCTAGGGCTGGTCTGGAATGGTAATCCTCCTGATCTCAGCCTCCCATGTAGTTGGGATGAGAGGTGTATACTACAAGGCCCAGCTATGGGTTCAGATGGGTCTTGCAAACTTTTTGCATAGGCTTGCCTCAAACGGTGATTCTCCTAATCTCCATCTCCTGACTAGCTAGAATTCCAGGCATTAGGTTTTAGTTTATTGTTTTGTTATGATCTTTCACTTTTTGCTTAAGATCAGCCTCGGATAGTGATCCTCCTGCCTCTTTGTCCAGTGTCACTGGGATTACTGGGGTGCATCCTGCAGGCCCCAGCAGTGTCTGTCTACCCAATGTGCTCTTCCCCCATGGCTTGGGGCTTGCAGAGAACACTCATGTGGAGGTTCCTGTGTCCAACGGTTTCCCTCCAGGACAGGCTGCTTTAAAACCATGATGCCCTTTTCCTTTCCCCTGCTCCCCGCTTTGCCCTTCTCTCTCCTCCCTCCCTGCCCACTGGGCCCAGGCAGACATGTGGCCCAGGAGGTATGCTAGCCATGGCAGGTGCCAGCCAAAGTGGCCATCTCCCCAGACACTCAGGCTGGTTCCTTTCTGTCCATCCCCCACCTCCTAACCGGTCCTGTGAGTGAGGGTCATGCCCCATTCAACTGGCCCAAGGCCTTAAACTGCCTTCAGAGGTGCTACTGGAAAAATGGCCTTAAAAATTAACCTTGGTTCTTGTATCCAGCAGAAGATTCAAGGAAAATAACAATAAAGTATATTAGAAAAAGTATACACTTTCAGTAAACTGAGGGCAGTTTGTCTCTAGAGTGAGGGCAATGGGGTCAGGTTTTAAGGTAAGATATTTATTAAGAAACTCTTAGCCTTGGGTCCTTTTGGCTCATGGGATGATTTCCTGGATTTGGGTCATTGTCTTGTTAAGAGAGACATTGAGTAATCTACTAGTTTCTGCTCTAATGAATAGAGAATTTCTGTTTGAAATCCTAAACTTTGCTCTGTCTAGCTCCTGGGTTTGGATCTTTGTTATGTTAAATTCACTTGGGAAAACCTTCCAGCTCTAGGCATAGTTGATGTTTAGGGTGCAGATTACTCTTGGGTCAAGAGTAAATTAAGCTTCAGAGTAGTGGCTAACTTTCAAGTATTCTGTCATAGCTCTGGGCTCTGGCTACCTGACCTTAAATAGAGATTAGTAGAGGTGGAAAGTGAAATTAAAATGATTTCTTCCTGTGGCCACTGCTTATGCCTACCTGCTTCCTATCAGAGGGACTAGGGATGTGCCTGTGCTCAAAGTCTCTGGCACTGCGTATCAGCACCAGCCTAAGAGTGTCAGCTCTGCAGCCAGGAGGCTTACAGCCCCTGGGGCAGCTCAGAGGCTGGAAGGCTTGCCACACCAGCCAGTGCTCTGCCAGCAGCAATAGTAGCAGCAGCAGCAGCAGCAGCAGTGCCTATGCTAAAGCGGGTCCAGGAGCCCACTGCTGCTGTCAGGGGCCACATGGCCTAGCAGGCCACAGGAAGCTGCGCAGATAAAAAGCAGCGCCAGCACTGAGCAAGACCTTCACCCCCACGGCCTAAACTTCGTGGCCACCATATCGCTTCTGCAGCTGAGAGCATCTGGGGCAGCTTATAAAGACTCCAGCTCTGGTGGCCCTCGGCCTCAGGCTAGAAACCTTTTTCCTGTGGCTACCTTGTGTCCTCACCATTGTTCCCCTGTCCCACCCCATTGCTATCTTGCCCATGATGCCTCTGTTTGCTCTGGGCACACCTTCCCATCTATCACTCTGCTCTCCTTGTCCCCATGGCCTGCAGGGGTCATGGAAGTGCTCACCCCAAAGTCGCATTCGTCTGTCCCAGGGACACATGCCCGGGTCCACCAGTAAGCGGCTGGTGCCCTTTACTGATGGGATTAATGGGATTTTTTTGCCAGTTTCTAAAGATAGTTTCAAAGTCTTCTTTCTTTAGAGAAGATAACAAAGATTCACAAACTGCCTAGCAAGTGTTTGGCCATGAGTTTAAATCCTAACTCAGTTTGTTTCAATTATTTGGTCTCTTTATTAGGAACTTATATATGCAGTAACACCTGTCTCTCAGGGAGACTTGTCTTTTATTCCTATAACAAATTGCTATTTTGAGCCTGTATTTTGCATGTAACGTGTCTGTGTTGCACTTGAGAGACCCTTTGGAGAGAACATGTGGTCACAGGAAATGCTGCCACCATGAAGAAGACATCACAGGTACAGTGCCATTTTGCCACTCCCTAGGGATAGGAAACTCATGGGTGATGTCATGTTGTTCTCCTCTAGAAAAACTGTAACTAACTTGTGGTTAAAATTCTCTAAATTCGTATAGTTTTAATGCATTAATCTGTGAAAACTGGACAAAAATAGGATATTTGTGTTAATTTGTTATAAGCTACTTAGGAATCTAGCTGACCTATGAAACATAATGACAAATAAATGATTTGTTTAAGAATGCATTCTGAATTAATATGATTGTTTTGTGTGTGTCTTCTGTGTTTGTCTTTTTCTCCTAACAATTATGGTCACCAAATTTTTACTTTTTTTGAGCTCATACATGTGTGCTTAAATTGACAGTTTTTGGCATGCCTAGGTCAAAACATCTGTGTGAGTAGATGTCCTCAGGATGGTTTTTAAGCTACTTTTATAAAGTTAATGTTTACAATTGTCTCAAAAGTTATCTAAAGTTTTAATCCCAGCCAGACCTAACTATGCTCTGCCTTAGGACAAAAGAAAATTTATGGACAATCTCAATCTGTTTCATTCCATTGTGAGTGTAATTTACATTTAACCCTTTTATAATTAGGTTTATTAACCCATGTGTTATAGATTACTATTATAAAAAAAAGATAGTTTAATTTTCTTCCTAAATCTTTTAAGGTATGAGGTTACTAAGAGTTTTATTGAAAAGTGTTGTGTAAATTCAGGTTTTTACAAAGGTTGTTTCAAGATACAAATTAATGTCTTAAATCTTTTAAGTTTGTATGTGTAATTGGGTTGGTTATAGTTTAAAGTTTGCCTAGAGAGTTTTGTGATGTCAAAATTTAAGGTTCTAATGTGTATTTAAAAATGGGTTTCTGTTCTATCAAAATAACTGTCAGAAATTTTGGTACTGTAGGCTGACACAAAATTTTATCAAAAGAAAACAAAAGTTCACCCTCCAGATGGGATGATGAAACCTTAAATTTTTATTAGGATCTACTAAAATGTGATTAATCCTAAAATCCTGGACTGTGCATATCATTAATTCTCAATGGCTGAGCCTGCTATGCTTGGGCTCTAGGGGCTGCATGCAGGTCAACAACAACACTGCTGTGTGTCCCAAGTCATTTTGTTAGTTAACATCAGCAGTCTAGAATTGATAAGTGATTTCTTATCAATAACTAAGCCATGACTCTCAGTCATTGGGTTTCCTAACTTTGTGCTTACTCCCTTATCTTTGTTCTGTATATAATCATTTGAGACATTAAGCTTGTTTGTTTATTAATATCTTTTTTAAAATGTACTTATTCTCCCAAAAGGATTTTCTATTACTGCTTGTACAAATACTTCAAAACTTCAGTTTTTCTTGCACTGGGAAACTGTTTCCCCATTATTAACTCCTAACTTCCATCAGCCAAGCTTATCTTGTGTGATTTGGATTTGATAGTTAATTCTGTACTGTTTACAAAGAGTTTGTATTAGGATGTTTCTTTTTAACACTCAACCAATTGTCTTGCTTTATATTGTTATCTTTTCATTTCACATGTTGTTTTTGGTGTCAGCCTCTTTGCCCAGTGTTGTCATTCAGGATCAGCATACCATTTAGACACCCTCATGCAGGGGTATAAAAGACTGGCCCTTACAGAATGGAAGGAAGTGGGGTACCCTGCTGCTTGTTTGCACAGAGACATCAGCTAAGGGCCTTTATGGCAAACCAAGTCAAAAAGACCTGCAACTGAGACATCCTTGATATAAGAGGGACATCTTGGAATGGTCTTGCTTTCTCACAAAAGGCAATTTAACTCCTTCCTTTTCCCTCTCTCTCTCTCTCCACCAGTCAGAACAGGGAGTTCCATTCAGGAGCCCTTATGTAGGGATGGAGGGATTCCCTTAAGAGAATGGTTCTTTCTCTTAATGGGTAGATTTTCCCCCTTCTCTTTCCCTCTCTCTCTTTCCACCAGCCAGCAGAGAAGAAGCCAACAAATTTTCTTGGCTGTATTCTTAAATACTGGGAGTGTTTTCATCCTGCTAACCAAAAAAATATGACTAGTTCTCTTCATAGCCCATTTAAAATTATTTACTATTCTTTGCATCCTGCCTAAATTCGACTCTTGCAAGACACAAAAACCCTAAGGTATTTTTCTGGTAACACTGAGGAAACTAAGCTTAAACTAAGTAAAAATTCTTTTAAATGGTTCTGATACTACTAGTGCCTTGTACATGTATCTCAGTGTTATAAATCATTTAGAGTTAAAAGTGTATACATGTGAACAGTTATAGTTCTTTTGTCTCAGGTACATTCTATCTAATAAGGTCTTTGACATTTCTGCTCTTTATGACAAATGCTGAAAGTTCTGTCATTTAAGCCTGACATTGGCTAGATAAGCATTGTTTATCTATCTATTTATATAATATATATGTATATATATAATGCAACTGAGCATTAAAACAGGGCTATTTGAAGTTACTGACACTGCTTTCTCCTAACCATTGGAAAATTTAGGGTTTTTAATTGTTAGTACTGCATTGACAGTACTAACAACCACTAACTTGTTACTTTACCTAACCAAAATTCAAGGTTTAAACTGTGTTGCCGCTACTGTCTCCTTTATGTGTTAGGTGTCTTTATGTTCTTCAAGTATATTAGCCCTCTTAAAATAGAGTTATAAAAAGGCACTGTACCATGCTTGTTTCTCAACTTCTTTTACAAGTTAGTACATATATTCCAAATTGTAATAAGAGAGATTTAGTAATACTACATATAATTAAGACTAATTAGACTGCTATGTTAATTACTAAACTGTTAACCATGGTTACTTTAAGTTTTGGCATTACAGTTCTGATGCTTCTAAAACATTTACACACAACCCCGTGAAAAATGACTCTGACAAGTGTTTTTGTATCAACCAGGACAGACATTCTTAAGGATTGGGGTCATTTTGTGTTTTCTTTGTAAAAGCTTTATAACTATTGTCTGCCGACACTTTACAGCAATTTAAAGGTATTGGTACATCCCCTAGGGGACAGACCATTAGATTTAATTGAGTCCAGCCTAAGAGTTATTTCTTAATAAATCTCTTTGTTGCTTAATTTGGCCAAAAAGGTCATATTGGCACTGACTTCTGATCTGTTTGATATGTTACTCCCCCTCCTCTGTGGGACAAAATCTGACTTTCTGGAAGAAGTTATGACTTTCTGGGAGAGGCCACTCTTGGCTCTGGGGGACAAAATTGGCAAATTGGCAAAATCTTCAGAGGCAGTTGTTCAGAGAAACAGTTTTAGAGGACGCAACCCCCAAGCAGTCAGCATCACCCAACTTCTTAGAGGAACAAGTGGCATTCAGCCACCCAGGACAGTTCAAAAGGACTACACAAATGAGGGCACTTCTCCAGATCTAAGTGGAGTCAATTATGCCAAATCTCTAAAAGTAACCAAAGCTGAGAGATTTTAAAAAGGGGCTCTTACGTGTGTGCTCTAATATTTAAGCCTTCTAGCCTTCTGGCAAAAGATAAACTCATGTCTTTGGCCAAGGCCTTCTGTTTAAGCAAAGGCAATATAATTCTGCTAGTTCCAGATCTGTCTTTTCAATAGTACTCAGAGTTGTTTATACTCTCTCTTGTATTCTGCTTTCATTGGTGTTTAACTTCTGCTTAGGGACACTGTGAATCATCAGTTCTATGCAGAACTGATTCTTATTGATGTTTACCCTCTAGTTAGACTTGCATCTGCCCCCTGGTACACCTGGCCCCTAACGTAAATATTACCCCAAATGATCAGTCCTTATCTGCCTACTACAATGGCAGCCCAAACAGAGGGCCATTTAAGGGTTAAAAATAGCTACAGGCATAAACACCTATAGGCAAAGTAACCATAAGACTTCCTGTCACTTTCCAAAATGTAAAGTTAGGTTCTTTATCTTTCCTGCCACACCTGGCAGGGCCCCTTCAGATGTTCTATCATTGTTAATGTTTGGGTCAACCTTCTAAATTAGATTTATCTCTTCCAGAATAAAAACTTTTAGGACCCAAATCATGAGCCAAAAGAGCTATTGATCTCTGCAGATGAATGAGATCTCCATGAGAAACCCAGATCTCCATAAGAAATCTTGAATGTGCTGGACAATAATTCAGATACCTTGTGTCCAAATGAGCCCCAAGGGAAAGAAGTAGGAGAGATAACTTCCCTTATAGGTAGGTTCTGCTGCCTTTTGTCAGCTTGAAGCAGATTCAGAAGAAAAGAGAACTCTCGTCCCTCAGCAACCTCAAAAAGATTTTTTCTGGATCTTGTCTCTTGGGGAATTTGAGGCAGGCTAGAATTAGGGAATATTTGGGACTCAGAAACTTCATATTACATCTCAGATTAGCCATGCCCAGGCTCAGGGACCACTTTCATCTGGCCAGGAACCACCCATGCTCCTCCCCACTCATTGATTATTGGCTGGAAATCACCTGATTCTCCCCTTCCCATAGGTTAGTATAGTTTTTAAAAGTACGTGGAGAAGAGAAGCACACTCTCTTGGGCTGTAGGTTCCACCTGCACCCACCATGCTCCCTTTGGCGTTTCCCTTTTCTAACTTTTAATAAATTCCATTTACACCCATGTGTCCTATAATGGCTTCTTCCCCACAGGACACAAAAAATTTGGAAGTCTTCTGATCACAGACTACACTGGCGTTGTTAACAGAAAGAATGATCTTCCTCTCCAAACTTCAAATATCAGTGTAGCCACCATGAAGCTGAAAGAAACAGGTATGGGATAAATAGAAATGAAATAGAGTTGAAGCTATCTCTAGAAGATTATTTTGGGGTGTTTATTAGTACATGGGACTGATTTTATTAGACTAAAGATCTTGTGAACTTTTGAGGGAATAATAATCCTCTAAAAAAACCCTAAGGGCCTGGAATACAAAAGGCCTTTGAATGCTCAAGATGCAGCATTCCCAATCACCCATAAGCAGAGACACTGAAGTCTATACAGTCCGGATCTGAAGATCCTCACACCCATTTCAGATGTGGCTAAAGAAAACATAAGAGAAGGGCTATCTAGGGGAAAGAATAAGGGCTGATCAAGGAACTTACCCTCTGGGTAAGGGTCTTTAAAATGTGTGGAGCATATTTTCAGAACTCCAGATTTGGGGTTGTTTTGTGTTTCTTTTTTCTTCTCTTTTCTGGATCATTGATTGTAGTGGTTCAGTACATATTCTACCATTAAGCATTGGATGGGGCAGATAATTCATCTTTTTAGAGTGCATTGGTCCCTGGATGGGATAAGCTGCATTCAGACTTGATAGAGATAAATGTGAACAACCAGACACCATAAACTTAGGCTGAGTTTAATAGAGTCAGGATTGACTCTCTTGGTGGAAAGAAGGATAGGGTGACTGTATGTGAGAAAAGACGGAACAAAGGGCAATGGAAACAACAGACTGAGACTGAGCTGTGGTGCTCTGTGCATATGGCTTTCCCAGCTTCCTTTAGTGGTAAGGCTGGGGCCATGTGCCTGAGCTGTGACCACTGGGATAGGTAGAATCATTCCACATGATTTTCTACTTCCCTCTTCCTCTGTCATAGTGACTCAGAGGCTTTGCCTTCCTGGTGGTACTCTGGCACATGAAAGAAGAATTCATGAAATTAAGCCACTGAGATTTTAGGGTTTATTTGTAAGCATATAATAACTTAACCTAGCATAATTTAGACCAATGTCCTCTCCCATTCCATCACAGAATATAAGTAATATGAGGAATTTTGAGATCCTTGTTAGGCAAAGGAGATCAATGATTTTGAGGCATTTTTGTGACTAGAACTTGGAGTGGCACAGCCTGGTAACTCCAAGCAAATTTGGAATGAATCTTATTTTATTTCATAGTAGATATTATATGTAAAATGAAATAAGATTTTAGAGTTTTTTGAGATGACATTTTATATAAACTGAAAATTAAATCTAGAGGTCTATTTCCAGGCAAACTTTGGAGAAAAGCTATTTTGAAGAAGATTACACTCTGCCATTGCTAAAAAGTATTTGTTTAGTCACTCTGTTAGATTTCTCTTGTCTCCTCACCAGTTTGTCTTCATCCTCATAGTATTCTCTCTTCTGATGCACAAATCCATGAATATGCTCAAGAAATTTTTTTAGCAGTGTTATTTCATCTTCTGGATCAGAAAGTAGACTTGTTCAAGAGGAAAGGTAACACTGTATTGAGCAAAAAGTGAACAAAGTTGGATTCTTTAAACTGTCAACATTTTCAAAATCTTTGACAATACTGTGTATCAACACTCCTACCTGAATGCTAGATGTTTTATTATGAAATTATGTAGTGTAACTATACATTCCCTACAGCAGAATCCAACACCCAGCATTTGGGTGTTGTTCCTGCTTCAGATATTATATTCATCAGCATTTCTTAATTGAAACTAGAAGAAATACATAATTATAAGGATGCCACTGTTCTTGTCCTACAAAGTCTGGAACAATGTACATCCATTGCTATGACCTGTTATCATTCATATATCTGGAATTTGGCATCTTCCAGCTTAATTAATCTCTAATGACAATCACAGCCTTGCCTGTGTTAGCCAGTTTGCTGATGTAAGGCTTGAGCTGTTCAAAGTGGATTACATGCCCCATTACTTATATGATCTTATAGCAAATGCTACAGATACAAGGAAGGGTGCTGTTAACCATTGGAATAATGACTGGCTTTTTGTTATGAAATTGAAGTGTAAATAAGAAATTATTTGCTCTAGCCACTGACCTGACATCTGCTTTCTAATCACCAGGAAGAGCAAAAAAAAAGTGAGAAAAAGTTCCTGTTTTTCCCAAACTCAGCGTTGTTTTGCATTCTTTCCCACTTTCTCTGTTAGTACCATCACCTCCATATGGACTACTTCTTCCAAGAAGCTGCCTCACGTTCTTCCTCAGAAATGAATTCCTATTTGACATTATTGGCCACTAATCAAACTTCCCTTCTTCCTTTCAAAACCCCATTTTTGCTCTTCAGATATTTAACCATCCACCAAAATTCAGGATTTCCCTTTTGTTATCAAGCTTCCAACCTTTTTTGCCAATGCTGCCATGATCTGCACCCTCCACCTACAGGAAGCCCTCCTCTATGTCTGTGAAACTGCTATTTTTCATGGCTCCATTTCAGAAAAACATCTTCAGGTCCTTTGCCCTTGCTGTTCCCTGGGTTGGAGTGCTTTTCTTCCAGGTAACTCATTGTTTGCTTCCTCCCTTTTTCAGGTCTTTGCTCAATTGTCACTTTCTCAGTGAGGACTTCCCTGCTCCCATATTGAAAATCTCATTACTCCCTCTACTCTTTGATTCTCAATTTCTCCTTGTCTAATGCATTAGAAATACTTGTATTTTATTCACTTATGTATTTCATTGTTTCAAATGCAATCTTCACATATGCAAAGGATTTATATTGGTTATTCACTGTGATATCTTCAGCACTTAGAACTGTGCTTGACAGATATAGTACAATTTGTGGGATAAATGACAAAATTAAGTTTGAGGTATTGATTCCACAATCACTGAGGAACTCTGAAGAGTCAACACATTTGGGGGGTATATACTGAGGAGCATAAGTGGCCCAGGTATGAAAAGCCAAATGCCAGGACTAGCCATTGTGAGGCTGATAAAAAACAAAAGTCAGTAAGAGAGATCTTGTCTTTATGTAACATTTTTATATTTTGTTCACCACAGGTTTTTTTGTGAAATTTTTATTTTTAAGTACCGAATTAAGATACAATTTAGGTTTTGTGCCCCCTTAAAATTTGTGCCTAAAACAAATTCTTCACTGAACTCTTCTTACTCCCAGTCCCAGATGAGGTACACAGGACCCTGGAATTAATCACTAAAGATAATGCAGATGGATCAACTGAGAGAGCCTGGAAGGCCTGCTGCATCCCCTGCAAGATGTTTTAAGGATAGTTCTGATTATATGGTGTGAAAATAAGAGAGACTTTCTAAGTGCAATCTTTTAAGAGGAAATCTGAGCACAATGCCAAGAGGGCATTCATGACAGGCCATTAGTGGATGCTGCTGCTGCCAGTGACGGTACTTAAAATGCCCATGTATCTAATGAAGGAATTAGAATATGAATCCAAAGCTTAAGGCAAAAATTACATTTCACCAATTTTTTTCCTTGACATCTTAGAGAGTCATGCTGGAGACAAATAAAACAAACAAAACCAAAAACAGAAACACAAATACAACAAATGAAACAAACCCATAGCTCTGCATAAGTCTAACACACCTAGTTTTTCTTCCAATATCAGAAGAGATTTGTGTTTCTTCATGTGTGCACCAGATGAAGTAGCTGGCTTACATTTAAAGGACATGGTATATAACAAATACATACTTTGCAGATCTCCTGGGGGTTGAGGGATGCTCATGGTATGAGAAGCATTCATGGACTGAGAATGACCGAGGGGCCCCAGAGTCCACAGCTCCGTCCTCATGTTCACGTTAAGTCACTCACTCATTTAATGACCACACGAATTAAAAAGGTATTTATCTTTCTTTTCTTTGATTTGTTGAAGATATATATTAAACTGAACTCATCCAAGTTAATGATGTTAAGATATAACTGTTGTCTTGAGAACTTACTATGCACAGACATGTGCTAATTGCTTATCTGCATTATTTAGTTTTCAAAACAGCTGTCTGATGTAGTCACCCTTATTAGGTTCCTTTTATAGATAAGAACTGTGAGGATCAGAAATGTCTATTTTTCCCAAAGGCTATAGAACAAATCTTAGAATGGAAAATCCAAGTAGGAATTCAATGACTTTTCTCTTTGACACTCTATAACATTGTCAGATTTTGCCTTTACATCTATTCAATCTAAGATATCAAAAAATACTTGACATTCATTGTCATGCCATGAACTATTTACCCTTACCTGCATTTTTCCTATGCAGTATGTAAAAAGGGCCCATGGTCTGGGAAATGGGTGACAAGTTTTCCTTGCTCTGCCACTTGCTTCATTTGTGATCTTAGGTAAGTCTCTTGATTACTGAAGGACTGAATTGATTGTGAAAATAAGGTTTTATATCATATTATCTCATGTCATTTTCATAGCTCAATTTTTTCATTATTATTCCATTTCATGATTTAATGCACCTGTAGTTGCCACAAAGTTCTTAATAAGAAAAGCCTGATGGCAACATTTTACTGAATAGTTGCCAGTTTCAAACCATTGCTCCAAACTTGAGGTAGTATTTAAAAGTGAGGGAAGAAGCAATTATAGATGAAAGAGAATTTCAGCGAAGAAGATGCACTCAGCCTCAAAGATATGCTTTGTAGGTGGGTGTTCCAAAAGTCAAGAATATTATACTACTCCTTTGGTACAAAGGCAGGAGCTATTTTGAGAGAAGAGAGCTCTTTTACAGACATATAGCTCTGTTGGACTCCCACTGCTCCAATGTTACAAGGCTGTGGGTGAAAACAACTGTGAATAAGCCAGCCATTGTCTGAGTAACAGAAGTAACATTACAGAATTCTGCCCCTCTAGGAAGAAAGACTGAGGCTTTGGGACTGACTGTTAGTCATTCAGACAGAGTAACTGAAAGGTGTTTGAGATCAGCACCAAAGACCCAGAGCCAGGGCAGGATCTTCAAGGATGAGAGCTGGATTGAAGAAAGAGAACTACACAGTGGTGGTGATTAGGGCTGATACCACCACTTAAACCAGGACCCTCAACAGCACCTTGATAAGGGCTGATGCATCACAAATAATAAAACCACACTTGACAGTATGTTTTGTGTGTGTGTGTGTGTGTTAACACATAGTTAATTGCTATATATAGTTCACTTTAGAGCATTTTTCTCAAGTAGTTTTAAAAGTTCTCTATAATATTACTCTTTTGGTTCTTTCTCTTTCCCTCCCTTCTCCCCTCTCTTTATAACAACCATTCATTTGTTAACTGCCTAGTTTGTATTCAGAGGCTATGTATAAAATAGTGACATTGTTCTTATTTCATAGTTTTTGGACTTTGGGCCAATGTAAAACCTCTTCTAGTCATATTAAAGTGGGCTAGATAAACCAAGTGAAAATAATTGATATTTGAATTCACTACTATGGTTCCCATAACAGGAAAAAAATTCTTCATACGTAAATGTCCCTGTAAGCAACATACCTTTAAATAGCTCTCCTGTGTGTGACATCTACTTAAGGTTCTGGAGAAGCAGCAAGCAACATAGTTAAAAATGCAAGAAGTTTCAACTGTTATTTTCACTAAGGTAGGGAAAGACTCAGAAGTTATTTAGGAGAGTTTCCTCTGAAAATAACTTAACACAATTTTAGTTCCTTTCTTTCTACATTTATTGAACACATGGGTGGTACTTCCTACCAGAGCATCTGCTAAACTAGTAACTGAGAACCCACTGCTGTTCACTACTGGACATTTGAAGGTGAATGAGATATGGTTCTTGACTTCGCATTGTTCACAGTTTGGCTGGGAAGAAAACACATACACAAATCATTACAAGAGAGGCAATGGAGAGCAGGAATGCAAATATTGATAAGGTACTTAAGCAATGCAGAGAAATGAGGGAGTAACTCTGTCTTGGGAAGAAGAAGGCCAGGGAAGGGCTCCTGGAGTAGAATGCTTTTGAAGCATTTGAAAAACTAAACAGAAATTTTCTAGACCCAGGGGATGGGAAGCTAGGATGGAATGAAGAGAGGTAGTGTGAGAAGGGCGTTTCAAGTACAGACAACAACATGTGCAAATGCACAGAAGTATGTAGTAGGAGTTGGGGAGGTGCATAAAGCATGAGGCTGGATGACCTGGAAGATGAGCATGAGGCTGAAGCTTATGTGTTCACTTACAGCTTGGATATTATCTTTTAGTTAGATAATGAGGAAGCTACTGCTAAGTGAGTGGAATACGGGAGAATCTAATGTCATACTTGCTTTTCTCAGCTGCTTGGGGACTTTGGCAGACAAGGACTTTTGCATAGGACTATGCAGGCCAAACTCAAAATTGTTCCTCCCCTACAAGCACCCATCAGGCTCATGCCCAGATGCTTCAACTTGTCCACCCTCAGAGGGAGTCCTGCTCACCCCTGGTGTCCTCTGCAAAACTGCAGTTAGCAGGTGACTCAAGTCTCATGGCCCAGGGTGTGATCATTCACCCCATTCCCATCTCAAGCAGCCTATCAGGTCCTCATGAAAAGAACATTGGGTCCTGAGAGACACTGGGTGATTGAGCATCCTCTGGGGTGAATCTATATGCATCATATGTTAGGCACCATCTGGTGAATCAAAAGTAACAAAATCACTCAATCTAATTTAATTAAAAAACACTTAAAATGTATATTTAAGGATGCAGAGGTAACTCAAGGAACCTCAGTGCAGAGACATGATCACCTCAGGACAGTTTCTAACCGAGAACTGGAGCCTTCGGACACACAAAGGACTACTCTCTCCTTTGTCTCGTTTTTGTCTGTATTCATGTCTCCTGCATCATTTTTTTTCTTTTTTTATGAACAAGCTTTCTTGGCTCCCCAGTTTCTGTAGAAGTATGCAGAAAACTTGAGTTTTCAGCTCTTTATGTTACAGATGGAGCCATATTGAAAGACTGCCTGATTAAGTGCCATTTGGAAATTTCCAGGAGAGAATTTGATTGGCCTGCCTTGGCTCGGGTGCTATCACTTGTCTAATCAGTCATCTCCAAGGGTGGATGTCACACTCCCAGCATGGCTATAGGGTACCACATGTGTGACTTCAAGAGTCAGATATAAGGTAGAGGACAGCAGTTCCAAAGTAAGGGGATTAGTTGAGACTAAGCAGATACCCTAAAAGTGTGTCCTACAAATACATACATCATACTGACAAAACACACACACAAACATCCAAATGTTCCTAGTAACAATAATGACAGTAGTTATAGTTAGACAAAACTGTAATTACTAAAACTTCTACAGTCAAGAAAAAAGCCCTTTAAGGTAAAATTTCACCATTATGGCCTTTTTATTTCCTCAAATGTTGCAATTCTTTGATTAAAGGCATGAGGACTTGTCAGGTTCAATGAGTGTGAATTTCCACCTAGCTTAGTTTCCAGCAGGAACTCAGGTAAGCTCAGTAAGCATTTTGCATTGCCACAGCTACACTTACAGAAGAAAGTCTTACTGAAACTAATATTCGGCTGCTTCTTCACTAGTTTCCTTGTCTCCAGATAATATGACTATTTTCAAAAATCAAATCTACCCTCAAAGGACAAAAGTTGTTTTTTTTTTCCCCCTCCATTGACCATAGGGAATAGAAAATGCTATAGGTTTTAGTAGCAATTTCCCCCAGGTTTTACAAGAAAACAAAAACCACTATTGAAAACTAAATGCCAAAAGGACAAAAACCTTAGCCTGTTAAGATATCTACTTCCCAGGCATTGCTATGTAAAGTCTGCAATATAGCTCTATATAAGTTATGGCATATTTGCTTTGGAAGGTCAGTACTATTACCTTATTTGTATATTTCAAATCTATAGGTATTAATTAGGTAAATAAAGGATTGTGCAAGGTTTAACCATTTGATAATATATAGTGTTTACACCCTCAAACACACTCATTCTGTAGTTACCCTCTTGCTTTCCCAGACTAAGAGGACAAGAGGTTAAGAAAACATACAGAGATCTCAAAGTATATATGAATTCCCATGAAAATGGAAAAGAAAGGGAATAGACAATATGCATTAATGTCATTTCAGCCTTCTGCATAATTTAGGCTCTTGGCAGGCTGATTTGGTTTAGATCAGAGGTCCTGCACATGACTACATTCACATATCCTTATATTAGAAATCTACTTATTAATTTTTGCAGGAAAGTATTCTGAAGGTGATTTCTATGCAGAGTTCTTCAAACAAATGATAAAGGTATCTAAAATTCTTCTGATTTTCTTTAGTCCAACAAGTCATTTCTTCCTATCATGAATTTAGAAGCCCTCAAGAACACAGGGCAAGCAGTATTTTTAAATGGACAAAACAAAAATCTTCATCCTATATATATATTTCCATTAGGAAGAAAAATATGCAAATCTCAGAGTGCAGCTGAGGGATACATAGGCGGTCTACGACAAGACATTCATTTAAAATACAATTTCTCTGCAGTTGTTGGATCCCCCTGCCCACCCTCTCGCCAACTGTCTGGACTAGATGAGGGAGAGGTTACTGAGCTATGAATGTATTTCCCATATTGGAGAGGAAGCAGGAATGGAGCTAATGTACTGTGTATTCAAATGAGACTCTTTAAAGCAGAGTTGAATTGAACTCAGATGCAAATCACAGTGGCAGGAGCAATTTCAGCTGCCCTTTGTCCTTTCTGTCTGTGTCCTTAAGCACACAGTCAAGGACTCCCAGCTGAGCTGTTTAGCCTTCTGAGAAAGTAAACAATCTTGTCCTCCCTCCCGTAATATGTGCCCTGCCTGCTGAAAAATGTGGCAGCCTGAGCGCTGTCATCTGAGGTGGGGGTGCTGTGGGAGAGGACTCCAAAGGACTGACCAGAAACAGAAAAGGAAAGCAAACAAGCTCTGTGATGGGGACCAGAGGAGCACTGAAAATAAGGGACAGATAGGTGGTAAGAGGAGAGGAGGAACTGAAATTCATTAGCAAGAAAGGAAAGGGGAAAAGTGAAAAGGAGAGATAATCCTATAAAGATATGAATAAAATGTTGCATAGCATTTAGTTCTCTGCAAGACAACGAAAGTCTCAAAGGCAAGATTGAAAAGCAGCCAGCCCAGTGCCTCAGTGAGAAGGGCCCTTTCCCACCTGAAGTGCTCAAATAAATCAAACAAGATGAAGAAAATTTACCTTTTCCTCACCCCAAAGACGGTATATTTTAATTTAAATGATTCATTGAGCTTGAACTGAGTTCATAAAGATAAAATACTGTGTCCTATGTCCCCTCCCTGGGAATGCCACCATTCCTGAAAGAATTCCTGCTGGTCTGTAAATGCATGGTATTTCCAGGCACACTCACCCAAGGTCACCCACAGTCAATCAGGGTGAAGCCAAATGAAATTTCCCCATTCCACATGCTCCCTTGACCTCTTGTCTTTCTGTCACTCCTCTGTCTTCAGTCTTTTCCTTCAAATAAGTTAAAGATTCACTGGGAAAATGATGCACAGCATTGGGAGAAAGCTATCCACATCATTTGGCTAGAAATGAAGCCCTAAACAGCTTCTAAGGAGAGAGAGAAGTTGGGAGGTATGGGGGTTGAAATGGGTGGAGGGAATGGGGGGGGCTGTCCCTGTGTACTGTATAGTGGTTGAACTAATGCAAGAATAAAATAGCATGTGATCTCCTTTAGAAATTTCTGAATAAAATTCAGCAGACCAATTTAAATACAGAAGATAATTATCTGTTGCAAGTGAATTAAAAATATGGAAAGTTTCAAGAAGCATATTGATTTAAAAAAATAATAATAATAATTTCTGCACCTGCTACTTCTGCTATCTAAATGTCAGCTCTGCTGGCAGGATCCTATCATATTCTTTTAGTTTTCATGGTTCTATTTATTATTCATAAGAAAGAAAAGATTCCCATTTCATAGTGCTGTAATGAAAACATCCTGCTCTGAGTGGACATGAGAAGCAAAATTTGCAAGTGTAAGGAAATGTGGGCCCCAAAATGACCACGTGGAGAGGAGTGATCTGGCCAAGAGATTCTTTATTACTGGGTGGGAGAGGGAGAGAGCTGAGGGAGAGCCAAGAGAGAGAGGGAGAGAGGGCAGGGGCTTAAATACCCCTCAGTGGGACTCAGCATGATCTGATTGGTTAGGATCTTATGGTTCATGCTGATTGGAGGTTGGGGCAGAAGGAGGGTTCAAGCTAGACTTGAGGCAGGACTGTGACCCTGGAAAACAGAAGCTTAAGGGTGCAGTAAGAACTGAAACCTATCAGTGCCATTACTGCCAACATTCCTCCCTTTTTTGTTTGTTAAGGAAGGGGGGCGTTGTGTTCACTCTGGCTTCTTCAAGCTGGCAAGGGGCAGTGTAGGGGAAGGGAGGGTTAGTTGGCAAACAATGTTGGGGTGCTGAGCCTCATGAGGGCATACACCCAGGCTCTGAAAATGAAGATTTCCTCTTCCCTGAAGTTGATGAAGGTCCCTCGTAGCCATAGGTCGTAAAGGGTCTTGAGCCAATCCTCCAACCTCCGCATGGTGGGTATCAGCTAACTATCCTCACATTTTGGAGAGGTTGGTATACCTGGAGGTACAACTGGTTAAATTTTTGATTAGCAATAGCAGACATGTAGTATGATACAAGGGAGGAAGTTTAAGAATAGGAGAGCAAATACATAGGCATTAGGATGGGCATTGGCCAGGAGAACCACTGTGAAATGTTGTTATGACTCAGGGAGTGAGTCTGTCCCTTTAAGGCCACACCTAGGTAGGTGACCCGTGGGAGGCAGGGGCTGTCAGGATTTAAATGTAACACTCTTGGATAAAAGAGAGCTTTAGCTCATTATTTTATATAAATTGACACTTTTAACCCTTTAAATGTTTGTACCATATTTAGATAAAGTATAACATAACACTGTTACAAGGTGGTCATTTAAGACACATAAGCAAATATGTAAATGAACTCTGATTTAGTAGTACTTAAAGCTTGACAAGATCAGCAGAAAACACAAATAATTTCTTTGATAAAATCTTTCTCTATAACAGTTTTTTGTAGGTGTTACTCAGAGCAGAACAATATTAAGATAACCTTGTTATTTCATAGACAGAGGATTTGATTTAGTTTGATGTGATCCTAAAAATCTTTTAGGCAACTCTTAGATTATATTCAACTTTAACTTTATCACACATCGAAGTTTTTTATTATACACTTTTAAGCTTACTCAGACATTCATACAGCATACTAAACCCTTTGATGGTTTGTCCTCATCTTTCCAATTTGAAACAATCTTTAGGACAAACCCTTCTTTACAAAATCCTTTCTCATCCAAAACCCACTCCTTTTCTTTAACTTCTCAAAAAATACATTTATTACCTATCTATACCCTTTCCAGTTGTTTACTTTGTAACTTGTATTTTAAAATTAACCTTTATAAGAATTTTAAATTTATTATAGCGGCTGGAGCAACTAACTAGTAGCCCTTGTTGTTTTAAGGAATTGATGGTAGGCATAAGGCCTCATCATCCCTCAGGCTTGAGGGGATATTGTTTTAGGTGTGGAAACTGTGAGGGATTTTTGAGTTTTATTTGAATAGGGAGGGCTGTCCTGGCTCACCCTACATTCATCTCATCAGTCCACACTGTGGAATCTTCTTTGTTCCTGAAGGAGGTGGCAGCAGAGATAGATGCCTGGGGGGGAGGAGAATTTGAGCTTTAATTGAGATACTAAATCCCGTCCCAGCAGGGACACTGGAATTTTAGGTACTATGAGGAAAGAGTGACAGAAGAGGAGGTCTCCCCAAGAGCAGGCCAGAGGCCAGGTAAACTAGTGTTCTAGGGGCTGTCCAGATTTGCCCCGAATGATAACTTTTGTTATTGGACCGGGGACCAGGAGAAAAAGGTAAAACAGAGAAATGGGCTCCACTGTCTAGGAGGAAAATGGCCTTTTTTTTTTCTGCCATTATGGCTCCTCAACACTGATGCCAAGAAGTGGAGTGTGGCCAGGAGGCTTGGACCCATCAATCCATAGGAGGTGGCACCTCATCTTCCATCTGGTGACAGGGGCACTGAGACCTCCAGTGGTTACCCTTAGAGAGGGCAGGGCCTGGTTGGGGGTGGGGCTGTCTCCCGGGCTGTCCCCCCTTAAGCATTCTCTGCAGAAGTGCCCCTCCTGTCCACCATGGTAGCAAGTTCAGGATACAGGCCCCAGTCAGGTGGGGCCCTCTCTGAGAGCAGCAATGAGGCCATGGTGTCTCTTATCTTTTTCTCTCCTGTTAGTGAGGTCCTGGACATACAGACATAGCCACAAATACAGACATGGCTAGCTGTACTTGGTTCAATGACTTTTCCTTCAGCCACAGTCTGAGTTTTTTACGAATATCTGGGACTGACTTAGAAATTTATCTTTGAGGAGAACCTCTCTCACCTGTGAGTCTGAGTCCACCATGATATGCTTTCTGATAGGTTGTTGCTGTAAAGTAAAGTTGTTATTTTACATTGACACCTGACACTCTGGAGAGCAAATCTCTGAACTGTTCTGGGCCTCAGTTTCCTTGCTTGAAGAATGAGGGATCTGGTCTAGGTTAAACTACGTTTTTCTACTATGAGATGGCTGAAGTGACGTTAGTGCCACTTACGTTCTTTACCATTTTTTATTTTATTTATTTATTTATTTATTTTTTAGTAATGCTGGGGAATTGAACCCAGGGCTTTGCACATGCTGGGCAGACATTCTCCCATTGAGCTACTTCCACAGCCCCAAATATTATTATTATTATTTCTTACTTTGGCTGTACTGGGCTTGAACTCAGGACTTTATGCTTGTAAAGCGGCACTCTATTGCTTGAGCCATATAATCATTTCCAACCTGAGTGACCTGGGCCAGAACCCATTGCTTTTCTAATGAGAGAAATTTGTATAGGGGACCTCAGTTTACCTTTTTTACTTTTATAGAAAAGGTCTAATTGGAGTATGGTATTGTAATTTAAGCAACCCTGTGAAGGCCACTTCTCTTGGTCACCCAAGGCATACTGAGGCCGACCTTAGTACAAAGCTTCCAACATCTACCAGCCAAAGACTGGAAGATGCAGGTCCCATCTGGAAAGAACAATACATTAGGATCCTGTCTTTTAGCTAACAGCAGGCAGCCTCTTTAATAAAGGCTACCTTTTGAACAAAGAAATCATTTGCAAAGTTAGAGAAGGGCATTCAGAGGGCATTTCAGGCCAATAACAGTACCATATGGGACAACTAGTGTTAATATTTGGAGGGAAACATTTATGCTGAGGCCAAAGGTATAGAAAATTCTAAATGAGAAATTTAGAGACCACAGTAATGTCTATTTAGTTATTTCTGGAACCATAACCTTTGCTAACAATTGACTTACAAGGGTCTGATGCCCTGAGGTGTGAGGTGGGGCTAGGAGCAGGACTTGTGCAAGGCGCCACTCCCTCCACACACACCTGGGACAAGTGACCCTGATTGCCTAGGCCTGATCCTGCAGCCTGTTGCCCCTCCCCCCTTCCTGTGTACTCTGCATGCGTTTATTCTAGGGGAAGTGGCAGCGGGCCACAGCCATCACCACGTGTGGCTGGTGGCCCAGGATGTGCTGGGTCCTCTCTATGGATTTTCTTAGCTATGGCAGGCATTTTTGCTGTGTCCAGAAGCCAGCATCCTGTGCACAGGTGTGCCTGTTTGCTTTCCCTCTTCCCCTTGTGGGGGCGGAGTTGCAGCGTGAGTGTGGCAGCTACAGGTTTTTGTAAGCGCTTTTGTAAAGCATCTGACTTAAAGTTACTTTAGACTGAGAAGCCTGGCAAACTAGTTGGAATAACTCAAGTCATAAGGTACCATGCTACAGGTTTTTCATGGGAGGCAGGGTCCCAGTAAGCCCAGGGAGGGGAAGGCAGACAGAGACAGAGGACATGTGGTGAGACCATGGAGGAGGCAGAAAGGCGAGCTGACATCTTAGGTAAGGGAGGGGAAGGCAGAGCCTGGAGGCATGATACACGCTTAAGAGATTAGCCATCACCTGTGTCTCCAGTTGCTCCCATCGATTGGTACTGACAGGTTTTCAGGAAACGAAACCTCCACTCTCCAGTCACCGAATAAAGCATGAGCTCTCTCAGAGCTGGAACCGCCTTGAGGTCAGAATTGGCAAGGAGTGGCTTGCTTAACTCCAGACAGGGAAAGTTTTTCAGGAAGATAGGAGATAGGTATGGTCTGTTTACATGGGGAAGGAGGAGTTTTGGAGAGGAATTGGCTGATTTAGAAACTGGTTTACAGGCTGATAGAATCTGCACAGGGGAACAGAAAGTACAGAGGGAGGATTTGAAGTCAGAGAGCCAGATTTAGATGGAGGTATGAAAAGGCTTGGACATAATGGAATCTCTCCCCATCGTCCTGATCGCTCACAGTAGTTATATGTCTCATAAAAGGTTGGGATTTAAAGACCCGAAAAGGGGCCAGTGACTTTGGTTGTCTAAAGGATAAGTGGGCCAGATTTGAGTGCAAAAGCGGATTAAATTTTTTGGTTTTATGTCTGGGGTCAAACCCAAGGTGTCTAAATTATTGAGGAGGCATCTCAATGGGGAGTCAGACAGCAAAGAGGATGTAGAGGCACCCATTGTGTGGGACCTGGTCCCGTAATGGGAGAGGAGGATATTATGTACTGTGGAGCATCCTTGCGCAGCACAAATACCCGACAACAGCACAACGCCCACAAAAAGTCAATCATCATTGAGTTCTTGTGGCATGCTGGGCCGAATGGCCGAGGGGTATGGGTCACCTGGGCCCAGGCTTTTTGACAAGGGGTCTCTGAGACCCACAACAAAATGGATCCAAGCCCGACAACTGAGGGAATCTTTCTGCCGCCTGAGCCACCCAGAGATAGCCAAACAGGGGGAGTGTTTGAAAACCCTGGAGACACTGAAGGGAGAGACCGCAAAGAGAGCCCGAGAAGGGTATGTGGACTCACCAAAGAATGTCTGGTGTTGGATGCAAGCAGGGCAATCAGGAAGATGAGTTCTGGCCAGTCACATCCTCAGGGTGGTCATGGGGTGAGTTGGAATTGGGGTCCCACCAGGATTAGTGGGGAAACCCGCCCCGAGTCATGGCACCAAATGTAAGGAAATGTGGGCCCCAAAATGACCACGTGGAGAGGAGTGATCTGGCCAAGAGATTCTTTATTGCCGGGTGGGAGAGGGAGAGAGCAGAGAGAGCCAAGAGAGAGAGAGGGAGAGAGGGGCAGGGGCTTAAATACCCCTCAGTGGGACTCAGCATGATCTGATTGGTTAGGATCTTATGGTTCATGCTGATTGGAGGTTGGGGCAGAAGGAGGGTTCAAGCTAGACTTGAGGCAGGACTGTGACCCTGGGAGGCAGGACTGTGACCCTGGGAAACAGAAGCTTAAGGGTGCAGTAAGAACTGAAACTTATCAGCGCCATTATTGCCAACAGGAAGGATGGACACCTTATGGCTTCCTCTGATGTGTTCTGTCTGTTGTAACACTGAGAATAATATGCAAGTTAATTTGGGCCAACTGGACACATGGAAAGGGTCCTACACCGAGCATGTAAAAGACGTAGTTATGGTGGAATTGAATCCACAGCGAACATGGTCTCAGCTTCTTACCTGGGTTGATGAGTTTTGGTCATGGGGTAAAGCCCATCGTGGAAATGGGCAGCATTTATTATCACAGCATGCAGATTTTCAGGGAAAATGTAAAATTGGCCCCAGATTCCTTATTTTCTCATGACTGGTGGTTGTTCACAATTATTCCTCAGTGTGGGTAAAACTTCATTTTACTGAAAACTAGGTATCACCTCCTATAAATTGTGGTGAATTGGAAGGTTTGATACTGTGTTTTTTAGTTCTGTAAAGGAAATAGTCCATCCTCCCCATGCCAAGTAGCATTATTTCACTTCAATTATTTTATCAGATGGGAATCCAGGAAAGCAAAATGCTTTCCCCACAACAGGATCCCCAGAAATCAAGAGTATGTGCTTCTAGATGGGTGGAGAACAAGAGGAAACACAATACGTTTTGGAGGACAAGTTTAATGAACAAATGAAGGCAGCAGAGACAGTCTTCAGAACATCAGTTAGAGCTAATTTACAGCACCAACAATGGGCAAAAATCATCACCACGGCTCAACCACAGATGAGTGCTGGTTGTCAGGCAATACCATGCCTTTGGGGAAGCAAGGATAAAAAGTGATGAAAGAGAGAGGTGGATTTTAGCATGCAGAGCATAGGTGTGAAACAGCTTTGCTTGCTGTCTTTTCTCTACTGAGGCTTCCTGCTGAGTCACAAGATATAGCAGCTTCCCCTGGGGCTTTTGTACATGGAAGGGAAACAGCTTTGGGCTCAAGAACTTGGGTCTAAATGATTTTGATATACTCTGTCTCTCTCAAGACAACATAGCTTTCCCCATTTTTCAATTAATCACCTCTTCCCGGAATCTTTCTTGGGTGAATGAAGAATGCAACAAGATATTTTGTAGGACTGCCAGGAGGTCAGAGGTCAGCTCTAGAATTAATATCAAAAAGTATTTAATTAGCTGACTCGCTCTGAGAAAACTGTCTCTGGGAAAAGTCTTTTGCAACACTGTGGAAAGATAAGCAGAAAAGAAACAGGAAGAGAAAGGAAAGAAGAGGAGGGAATGGTGTGACGATTTGCAGAAAGAAGACAAAACTAAAATTGCTTTTATTTGCCCTTACAAAAGCATTCAATCTATTCCACAATTTTCCTCTTCTGTTCCCACTAGTGACTAAGTGCCAAACTGTTTCTTCAGGAGCAAACCCTATTCACTGCATACATAATGACCTAGTGCTAGCACGTTTTTAGAGTTATTTTCATTCACAATCAGCTTGTGTGGAGGAGCTTGGAAATACACAAGTCATCCAAATTTAGCAAAACTAACTCCACTCTCTACTCAAGAAATCCAGTCTGCCTTTCCAACAACCTTCAAGTTGTCAAAGACGCCCTTGACCCTCTATGAACAATAAAAGCTAAAGGCTAAACACGTGATTATTTATCTGACTTCCTAAGACTTTTCCTTTCATTTGAGAGGCTTAATATATCTGATTGCAATCTTCAAGGACAAAGGATGTGCCAGTGGATGCTTGACCTTTCCATGGCTCCTCTATTTGTTTCTATGCTTAGATGGTGACCCTGGGGTTGCCCAACAGGGTAAGGTCTAGGGGAGTTAGGCGCTGCAGTCTTGTGCTTAATTCTAACTCTTCAACAATGGAATGGCACTTGACTATCCCAAAGGGCCTCTGCTGCATGATTTCTGGCCCGTGAAGAAGATGGTGTGTTTAGCAAAACCATTCTTGACATAATCTGAGTCATGAGAAAATGATCATTCATGGATGGACTACTTGGCTGCATGTTTTCACTGATCAAATGAAAACAATTAAGGGTGGAATAAGGGTCAAGAGATTTTTATATCTTGGAGAAGCAGAGATTCAGGGTTGAGGTCAAGGAACAACCCACATCTGTGTGATTTCTAGATAATAAAAATTAAGATATTTAGAGAGGACATAATAATTTAGCTGCAGCATGGAGTTCTAGATTTAGGGTTCTTTAATAGCAATAATTGCAGTACTAACATAGCACTTAGTATGACCTCAGTGCTATTTGAAATGTTTTATATGTATTTAATTACTTCAACCTCACAATGACCCTGAAAGTAATGAGTTATTCCCATTTTATAAATGAGACAGCTAAGGCTCAGGGATTGTAAGTAAGTTGCATCCTATAGCTAGTGAGTGGTAGAGACAAACCTGAACCCAGATAGGCTGGTCCTAGAGCCCATAGTCTTGGCCACTACACGAACCTACTCAAATATACAGGTGTATATCCTATCTGGGTTAAAAGGGATTTTTCCCATATCTACAATTACCATTGGTGCTTATTGCTTGCTGAATTGAGAAGATGGTTGTGACATATTCACTGCCAAGTTTTGAATATTCAATGACAGGAATATGTTATCAAATAAAATGTTAGAAGATGATTTTTAAGAAACTCTCAATGCAATGTCTAGTTTTCTGGTACTAACTCCCAAGTCTCTTGTTATTCAAAGTAGTCTTATAGTGATTGTAAATTGTACATTTTAGCATGCTCTCAAAGAGAAAATACAGTCTGTAACCCACACTCACAGTACCCAGTTCTTTCTCAAAGAAGTTATTTCAATTACAGTGAATTAATTATTCTTTTATTTGTTCAATGTTTGCCTCCCTTGCTGAGTTCACCACTGTCTTTTTGTGCATAACTTGTGCCTGGAACTCAGTAAATGTTCAGGAAATATTTGTTGAACAAATGAATGGATAAATAAATGAATAACTACAGCCTACCAGCATCTTCCTAGTTCACAAAAGTCAAATTTTCACTCTTGTGGTTATTGCCCCGTGGAAATGAGGGTGACATGTGGAATGTTTACCCTGTGCTCTTACTTGGCAATTCACCAAGGAATTTTCCTGTTCACTAGCAGATCCACTCACATGCTTGCTTTGTTTAAGAGGGATTTCAGCGTGTTATACAGGGGATTTTTTTTTCCTAAGGATGTGATTATTCCCAGCTTGATCCTGCTGCTGTGATATGGCCATGTTTGGCATAGAGCTCACGTGGCATGGGATTAGGCTGTCCTCATTGTATGAAGTGACTTAGACACGTTGCTGCGATTATTAGAGTGGGGTATTGTGCATCAGTTTACAAAGGCAACAGCTGCAGCCATTACTCCAACAGTTATGTCATAATTTGGTGTGTGCGACACCTCTGCATGGCACACACAACAAAAACATTTATTCTTCTCATCTGTCAATATATTTGTGCCTCTCATCTCTTTTCTGCCTCTTTTCACAAGTGGCAGAATGCATCCCAATTCCCAAACAATTGGCTTCTCTGCAGAAACATTCTTAAGGCAGCTGCTTTCTTATAGCACATTTTTGAATGATTTTATATATTTTTTTCTTAATAACAAACAAGCTTTTTGAAATGCAGGGATGGTTTCAAAGCACATAATGATATTCAATTAGCCAAATATGGGATACACCTCAGTGGTGTGAGTTAGCACACTCTATTTGACTCTTGAGGAAAGTGAGACTTTCATGGGATTATCTGGCCTAAAAGACACTAAATCCTTAAAACAGGCCAGAGGAGGGCACTTTTCATAATGCACTCATTCCACCTCTGCCCCCAAATGATACAGGATCTGAGACAGTGTGAGATAATCCCCCAATTAGGTGCTGGAGGAAACGGAGCTGAAATGGCTTATCTGAAGTCACACAGTTAATCAACACTAGAGCAGGATTAAGCTCAGGGTTGCTGGATCACAGCCATGTTCATATTATACGTCTTTAAAGCCATTAGTCTGTGAGTGAACTTGACAATCACTGATGTGACCAGGGTTGAAACATTAGGCTTAGGTGCCCCGAGTCAGGCATGACATGAATGTATGGCAAAGGCACCACTAGTGTGTGGAAATAGGCTTCTCTTTCCTGAAAAGTGAGACATTCTCTGGCCCCATGGTCTGTGTGCCTGCCTCTACATACAGAGTCAGGAAGTGTTCATGGCTTGCCTGGAACCTGATTCATCGACATTTTCTAATAAGAGCACATCCAGCCATCCCAATGTGCAGTAGGACTAGCTCTCCAGCTAAGCTGAGAGAACTGATGAATAACTGGGAGGAGGGGAAGGTGGGTTAGACAGGTCAGCTAAAGCAGTGAGGAGATGGGAGAGAAAAAGACAAAGAAAATGGTATTTATTGTCTACATGAGCCATGCATGATGACAAGTTTTGTTATTCACACTTTACTGATGAGACAATGAGGCTCTCAGAGGAGGTACGATGTAACCACTTTCAGATAAAAGACCAAGACTTTGAAGCTTAGTGTGTCAGATTCCAACATTCTTGACCAGGGCATTGCTTAGGGCTGTGCTAGTTGTTTCCTGGTACAGAAATGCTGGGCAGAGGAAGGAAGTAAATGAGAGGTGAAATCCAGCCAAGACTCTCTTCACCACAACCCACCTGGAGACAAACACATTTTGTTAGCGGCAGCCCCTCCATGACTCTTCCATTTCATTCTCCTATCCCTCAGTCTTTAGGGGTTTCCATTCAGTATTGAAGCGTTTAGCTTGGGATAGGATTCCCTAAGACCTCTATAATCGCCTGCTTGTCTTCTGCTAGGCGTGGTGGCCATTAGTTGTTGATCATAGTTGCAGAAGACTCAAATCACTCAGGTAAACCCTATCCTTGATGAAATCAGGACCACACACACCTGAATTTTCTGGAGAACGCTTTTGCTGAGTTTTGTTTGTCCTTTGCTTTTAACTCTAAAGTATTAGGAGAAGTTTGAGGCTGAAGGAGTTTTCAAGGTTTGACCCCTCTTCACATCAAGGACTCAAAACAAATTTGGTGGAAGCAGCAAAGAAGGACCATTCAGCCTTCCAATACTGGGTGTACATTTGAAAAAAGAAACAGAGATGCACTTCGGCATGATCAAATCATATGAAATATGTGAGAATAATTTGTATCCATAGTCTAAACCAGATTGCAAACCTACTGTAAGAATATAGAAATTCTATCCAATCTGGCTTAAACCATAGGGAAATTTATTATCTCATACAAAAGGAAGTTCAGCAGGAGGGAAGACTTCAAGTTTATTGATTCCACAGCTTAAAGATATTTTCAGACCTAGATTCTTTCTGACTTTTGGCTTTGCCACCGGTGCTATCAGCTTTATCCGAAAGCTGGTTCCCCACATGGTCACATGATGGTTGCCAGCAGAAACCGATATACCACATGTTTATGTTTATTTCCAGTTGGATAAAGACTGACTTTTTATTTCCAGAAACCACAAGCAAGCCTCTTCTTGTACCTCATTGGCTTAAGTTGATTAGCTCTGCCCAGCTCTGAACCAATCTCTGGCAAGGGGGAAGGATCAAACATTTTGGCATAGACTAATTATTTGGGGTTGAATAAATGTTAGGAAGTCTTTTAGTTCTCCTCCAAAGTGTCAGTATAACCCGAAGTCCCCACTTTTAAACATATCTGTCAGGTCCAATCCAAGAAGCAGCATTGCTGTGAGTGACATAGAATAAAGAATTTATTATAGGGATTAGACCTTATTCAGTTGTGGGAGCTAGCAAAGCCAACTGGGTAAGATACCACTGCAACTAGTGTTGAACCTGCAGTCATAATGGGAAGGAAAGATGGTAACCTTTATATGGGATTCAGTAATTAAAAGGGTAGATCTGAGGAGCTATTGGTTTGGATGTTACCCATACCAACAAGGTGAGTCAGCAACCAGTGACAACAAGCATAGGTTGTCACAGTGCTCACATTCTGTCCTGAACAAACTTCAGAGAAAAAGCAAATAGCTGAGGCTTCCCTCTAGCTCCCAAATCTCATGCAGAATGTCTCTTGTGGTCAACCATACAAGGCGAGGAATGCATTCCAGCTTAACTAAATTGATAAAGCACAATGTAGCCATAGTAAGAAAAATCTAGTGTAAAGATTCCTAACTGGGGTGATTTTGCCTACCAGAGGGCAATTAGCAGAGTCTAGAGACATTTTTTGTTTTCCACAATTACCACGCGGATACTGGCATCTACTAGGTAGAAGCCAGGGTTACTGATAAACATCCTACAATGTACAGGTCACCCTATCACAACAAAGAATTATCTGGTACAAAATGGTAGCAGTGCGAGATTGAAAAACGCTGATCTGAGGTGATCCTCAATTGTGAACAAGTCTCATTCTAACTTTGTCTCCATTTTAAGCTCATAAAACAGGAGAATCATCTGCTTAGGTTTATTTAAGGTGAAATCTAGTGACATATGTCTGCATATGAGAATATAGCACATGCCAGGACATGTGGCACCTATCACATGCAGCCATTGTTAGAAAGTCCTTACTTTAGAGAGACAATAGATAAATAGATAATAACATTTTCTCTTCAAGTTGGTTGCAAGTCCATAAAGAATATGAACCATCCCCTGTACTACTTTGACTCCATCCAAACTCACCATAGTGACTTGTATTCAGCTTTATATTTGTTGTCTCTTGACTGATTTTGTATGATCAAAAGAGCCTTCACATCCACTTGCACTTCTGTATACATATGATCTATTTGTGGCTAGAAATTATACACAGCCACCAGCAGATGGGTCCTAGGTCTCTTAATATGTGGTTTATAGGTACAACATAGATCCTTTTTAAGGAGGACTTTTATCATGTTGAAAAAGAGGTTGGAAAGCCAGCAGTGATATTTCCAATTAAATTTTCAGTGAAACTCTTCCTGGCAACATTGGAGGCATATCTTATTTGATTGATGAGATGGAAGCTGGAGAGAAAGCTAAGCCAAGAAAGGTAGTGTGTCCCTTCAAAGCCTCTGTTTTCTATTAGATTATTGACACTTCCAGGGAGTTCCATGGCATGGCCAGGAAACAATATGATATAGGGAAAAATATGGAAAGAGACTGATTGATGACAAATTACTCATGGATCTGATGTTGTAACTCCTGGAGCTTTCATAATATGGCAGAAAAGTCTCAGCTAAATGGTTACCAACTCTATGTAATTAATAAGACAAACTATACTTCATGGAATCAATTCTCTATTATTGGAATTTGGAATTTTGCTAAAAAGAATAATGATAAATAATCTCTGCTGAATGTAATTGCTATGCAAATTATTACATTACTGTGCACTTGAGTATTTCCTTAAGATAAATTTCTATAAATAGAGTCACTGAGTAAAAGGGCATTCATAGTTTAAGGTCTTAGATATTCATTTTGGAGCAAATATTTCAATATGTCTAGGCTCATTCCTGAAGGAGGGTTGTACGTGAATTGCAATCATGGTTTTTTTCTGGGTATAAGTGGCCCAGTTCTATGCTTTTTCAAAAGCAAATGTGCTTGCTCACAGTAAATATTAAACAAAACCTCAGTTCTGCAATCTGGCACTCAATTGTTCATTTCTTCAACGTAGCAGGGGGAAAAGTGGTTTTGATAGTGTAGCAAATACATCGATCTATTGAAGTACTACCACAGACATATTTAATTTCTGTGAAAATAATTGGGTCTGCAGGAATAATTATAGCTATCAAATTGTTTCTTCCAAAAAAGAAAGGAAAGGAGGTTTAAGCCATTAACTATCAGAGTCACAGCTCTTTTGATCCTCAGGAAAAGAAGCATCAAACTTGCTCTAAATTGGGGGTAGGCGGGGAGGAAAGAAGGAAAGGGGTAGTTCTTATGGTTCCATCCTCCCCAACACACAAAGGGTTGGCATGATCTCAAGGTCTATTCTGTTGTCAGCTCTCTTAACTCTTGGCCTCAGATGAAGTCTGAAAGGGCAGATGTGGGGGTACTGAGAGAAGAAGGAGCTTAAATTTTTGTGCTTCTATATCATAAGGACAAAATCCATGTGGTTCATGGTTACAGAACTGGTTGATGTGCTTTCACATGTTCTCTTATTCAGTCATCACAAATATCCTATGAAGTTTGTACCATGATGTCAACTTTTTAGATGAGGAAAGGAGGATCAAAGAGATGAAAGTTTGAAGTGATTTGCAGTTGTCTCTAAGTTACAATAGAGCAGAAAATGGAGTTTGGATCTCACTCTGTGTGTTGGTCAGCTGTCCCTATGATAAATACTTGAGAGAAACAGTTTAAAGGAACAAAGATCTATTTTGGTACACAGTTTCAGAGGTTTCAGTCCATCATGGTAGGCAGGCATGGGAGTAGAGCAGCTGACATCATGGCAGGCAGGAAGCAGAAAGAGAAAATGTGCTGCAGGCTTTCTCATTTTCCTCCTCTTATTCCATATGGGCCCCCATCTGTGGAATGGTGCCACCCACATTCAAGCTAGGTCTTGCCCCCTTATTTAATCCTCTCTGGAAATGGAATTGGTGCTTAAACTGCTTTTGCTGAAAAGAACTGACTCCTTAATTGGGCCTATGAATTAACTAAAAACAGGAAGAAAGCCTGGCATCTCTGTCTCTATTTTGTGCATATTGTCCTTTGCTCTGAGACATTTTCTCCTGTAGTCTCCTTGGAATAAAGGAAGGATAGGAATGACTGATAACAACTTTTTGACAAGGGACAGAAACTACCCCTAAAGAACAACAGAACCTTCAGGACAGACCACCCCTCCAAATGAGGACAACTGCCTATAATGATGAGGCTGCACTTTAAAGCAGGTGTAATCATCTCATGGGAAACAGATTGCTCCCCTCAAGTGATGACAGCAATAACAACTTGTCTTGTCTGGAACCCTTCTAGGGAATCTCTGACTGAGATAATGGTTAAGCAGACCACACCAGTGACTGGGACTGTTCAAGCATACCTTTTGTCTCCTGCCCTAATTCTTTGTCTATTTAAAGCTAAAGCTCATGTGTGTACCCTAAAGATGGCAGAAGATGGACTGAGTGCTCACTCTGCCTCTTCCTATGGCATGTCCTGAGCCTTGTAATAAATCTCCTTTCTCTGCCCCTCACCATACCCCTTTATTTCTCATTTAGGGACAAGTGGATGGACGTGGCATGTGGAATCCCAAGAGTTTGGGCCTTGGATCCAAAGCTCCAGTTTCAGAAACACCCTCATGGACACACCCTGAGATGTGCTTCCTTAATCTCCAAGGCTCTGTTCAATGTAATCATACTGCAGATGAAGATTATCTACCGCACTCTGTAACTCCAACCCTGTCATTTTCTGGTAACCCACTGGTCCCTCTGTGGTTTTCTTGTTTTGTTTTTTGTTTTCTATTATTCATCAATGATTCCTATGTATCAAGTATTTTTACATGAAAAGTCTCAGAAAAATCCTCTGAAGTTGGTATTACCAGCTATAACATAACAAAATACCACAAACTGAGTGACTTAAATAACAGACATTTATTTTTCAACAGAAATCTCACAGAATGGAGGCCACAAATCCAAGGTGTTGGCAAGCCCATGTTCTCTCTGCAGGTGTTGGGGAATGATTTGTTCATTGTGTGTTTCTCTTTCACTGCCTTCTGGTACTACCTTTTGATAGTTTTTAGATTTGTGGCCCTATAACCCCAATCTTCACATGGCACCCTCCCTGTATGTGTTTCTGTCTTCAGGTCCCCCCTCCCAATTTTTTTTTTTTAATAAGGACATCAATCATTGTGGAGTGGAGGGCAACCCTTCTCCAAGATGGCAGGCTTGAGTTGGATGAGTAAGAGTTCATCCTAACAACAAATTATATCTTCAATATCTTATTTCCAAATAAGCCTAGATTCTGAGGCATTGCATATACTGCTTCAGTATATGCAATTTAACCCATAATACCCTCTCTATTTTTTACAAATCAGAACTAATTGGTCTAAGGTTGCTGAGCATATAAATGTCAAGGCCAGGATTTAGAGTCAGGCTTTCTGACCAGGAGTCCACAGAATTTTGTGTTTGTCATTCCCCTCCTCCCTACATAAATATGGATTAAGTGAGGGCCAATCCAGGGCATAAGCAATTGTCATGCAAATTGAACATTAGAAAGGCAAATAAAATGTAATAACAGAGATGATTTAATCCCAGGCCTGTCCACTTTGGTGGATTTAAAAGGGCATGGGAGAATCTTGGTTTAAGGGACACAGGGCTTTCAGACTTGTTAGACTACTATGCAGGAAAAAAAAAAAAATCTTGGAAGCCAGGAAGAGAATAAAATGACTTTTAGCTGATTCATAGGTGCTACAGAAGAGAAAACTGAGGACAGGGTGTTACATGATGTATGAAGAATACGAATCGGAGGCTTGTGTATTCCAGGATGGACAACTCCCCTGTTTAGTTTATGGTGCACCTAGGTTGGGAGAAAACAAACAAACAAACAAATAAATAAAAAGACCAGTTAATCTCAACAGTCACAAATAGTGTGAACCAGATACTTGCCTTGTGTGGGACAAAGGGGTTTCCTTAACAGGATTTTCAATGTTAAACCCTAGACAGTCCCAGGCAAAAAGGGGTGGTTGTCACCTACTAGGGAGCATTCCTTGAAGTCTGTCTGTTTAGCTGAACGATGAGTAAGGGAGGACCTCCTGGTTTAAGTCCCATAATGGTGCATCAATGATTTGCATGGGAATACTTCAATTTAAGGTGGGATGCAGAATGCTGTAAGACACTGCAGCTAATCAGTACCCAGCTTCTACCCCTGGAAACATACACTGGTTTTGTTTCATTCTTTCTCTCCAGCTGAGTTAGAGGTATGAGGAGATGGGGGATCACAGATAGGCTTTGATCCTTGTTTGGCAACTGTGAAATATGTCAAAGGTTAAACCCTTCAATAGAAGGCCTGTTTCCACCCCTTCTCTCCATTCCCTGCTCAGGTCCTCATCTGAAACAAGCAACAAAAAAGAAGTTCTCTAATTTTTTCTGATAATTAAAAATCAAGCAAGTGTCTTATTAAAAATATAGAAAATTTATTCCAAATTTCTAGAGAGGAGCCAGAGAAGCTGTATTAAAAAAAAAAAAAGGATTTCCCAGGTGATTATGAAAAGTGGGCCAACCCTGGGAACCCAGGATTGGATGGCAGTCGGACAGCAGGTTCCCATCCTGCTCTGGGAAGAGATGAGAGGCCCTCTCCCATCTCCCCTTTATTCTACAGGGGAGATGGGAGCTGAAGAGAGCTAGCTGCATTCACGCTCCTGTGCCCACTTCCAAAGGCAGGACTGGTTTTTTTTTGCTTAAAACAAACCCCTAGGAAAGAGAGCAGATCAGGTGTTTGTTTTCCTTTTATAATTTGACCATGAGGGGGTCTTTAACCTAGGTTTGCTTAGTCACAATGCTTTTGGTATCCAAAGAGAGCTTGGGAAGAAAAGGGGTGGTTTGATCTGGGGGTGCTAATAGAACCTCAGGACATGTGCAGGTTACAGAGGTTTCCTCTCCCTGCTGTGGAGGAAGGGAGCAGGTTCCCGATTGTTAACCAGAGGCAGCTGGTAGCTTTATTGTTTTTTAATTAAATAACCCCCAGCCACAGAAGCACCCGCCAATCCCCTACCTCCTCCTCCTGAACCCTCATTAAGCAAGAGGACTATAATTAAACCCGAATCTGCACGGTTGACACTCCTACCTTCAGTCTATTGCTTCTGCAGCCCAGCCGGCTCTGGGCAAAAAAAAAGCTCTCTATCCTTTGCATTTTATGGGAGAAGGTGATAAGGGGGAGAGACCATCTTTATTTGTCACTTAATAGGCAACTTGGCCCTCCCTTCAGGGCAACCAGATGTGTTTCTTGTCCTTAACCACCGCCACTGTGGATGGCTGCCCGTCAACTAAAGCAAGACAGCTGCCCAGAAGGGCCAATTTTCCTCAAACAGGTGAGGACTTTGATTTGGAGAGCAAGGGAATTTTCCTTGCCATGTATTTGAGCCTAATATGTCAGGAGTATTTCACGTGATTGGAAGTGGATAGCTGCGAGCACTTTAAACCTATTATGCGGATTTCCTTCTTACCAGGGACATATGGCTATCGACAGGAATGCTTTTCCTACCCTGCTCCTCATTCTCCTCTGCCGTCCTCACCAGCTCTGCCTGCACTCAGCCTTCAGCTGGCTCTTTCCTTCATCTCCCTCTGCATTCTCCCTTTTCTGAATTTTCTGATTTCCAATGTCTAATTGCAGAGTAAGTGGCAGCTCTTCTCGCTGATAGCAGAAAACCGGTTTCTTAAGAAGGGAGCAGGGTCCTTTAATATTTCTCCTCGGTGGGAAGAGGAGAGGGGGAGGACATGAACCCAGGAAGGCATGGCTGTTTTGAGATGTCATCTGTTGTGTGAAGCCAAACTCCTTTCCCACCCCCATCGTGGGCAGAGCTCTGGTAATATCGTTTCCAGCAAAGCCCCCAAACCCAGTGAAAATGAATTTGTCATTTACATCATTTCTCTTTGTAGCTCTGACAATTCATATTACCCCAGAACCTGACATCTCCACTTTCCTCCAGTTGATAAATAATCTTTTTGGTCTCTGTAAGCCCAACATACAAAGGCAGGTTCATTGGTCTTTTACTTCACATGTGAGCTCCTTGAAAAATTGAGTGTTGCCTCACCATTTGGGCATTAATTCCTGACACACCACTTATCATATTTTGATTGTTTCTAAGAAAACACCATATTTTAACTCTTTGGGAATGATTTAACTGATCAAATAAGCGACATCTGGTTGTTATGGTAACTAAGGTTCTAAAAATAATACAAAGAAAAGACTACCTTTAATTGAAATCACAAGAAGTTGTTATGGTAACTTGGATTTTTCAAAGTAACTAGGTTAAACTACGTTTCATTTTATCTAGCACTTTGCACAAACAAATTCTGATTAAAATATCAGGTTTAATTTAATCAGTTAATTAATGTCACTAAATGTCATTTATCTTATAAGTCTCATTTACATTCATTGCTGAATTCTACAACTTGCTAATTTGTAACCATTCTGTCTTCAATTTAACATTCTGTGACCTGGGGCAAAGTGCATAGTGACAGTGTCACTAGTTTGGATGTCCACCTAAAGTCTGATTTTGCCACGCTTTAGACTCCTGGTATCTCTGTTTCTTTATCTTCAAAGTGGGGATGATTTTACCAGTTTCTGCTCTTGTTAGCTCCATAGTTGTATGGACCACATAAAGTTATGTTTCTGATTACATTCCGATGTCATACAATGTACAATACAATTTGTTATTACTGTATTATATTCCTTTGTTCACACATTTCTTGGATATTGAATTGAAAAAAGAAACCATATGAAAACAAACTATAAGTGTTTACACTTAAACTTTGACTACGGAACTTTGAATCTAGGGACTAAATTAATTAAGGAATGAAATTCATCATTCTTATCTCCTACATTAAAACTCTCAAAGAAAAACTTGAGGTGTCTTAAAGATAAGCATAGTATTAAACCCTTCTTTGACATCCCCTATAGTGTCTTGCATATAGAAAGTGCTTGAATGCTATTTAATGAGTTTATATTAAAACACAATGTTTTAATACTGTCCTCTGTATGCATGGGGATCTGTGCAGAAATAAACTCCTACCACATTCAAATTCTCCTCATCTTGAGAAGGGAGGTAGACATGTAAATAAATATTCTCAATCAAACTTTAGTTTCCATGATAGAAGAGGGAGAGGTCAACTTTGCAGGAAGATGGATGGTATGATTTAAGACAGACACAATGAGATAGGAACCTTGAGAGGTATCAGGCCCTGGGTGGGTTTGAAGAAAATGGAGATTATTCCATTCAGTATGAGCAGTGTGCATGGAAACTCATACCTGTCCTAAAAGCTCTCCTTGGTAATGTCCAGAGACAGGAAGCAGGAGCTGTAACTGGAATATACAAGGCTCTGACCATTTTTTTCCATCTAGTACTACAGACCAGAATTTAGTGTTTCAGAAATGGAAAAAAAAAATTAGTATTGGTTCCAAAAAGAAAACTGAAAAATTGAATTCAATAAATGTTTAAACATCTACAAAATGTAACATTGGACCAACTTCATTAATTGTCATGTTTACTTCTCTTAAATATTTCATTACACTTAAAACAATTTGAAGCTTACATTTTTCTCACTTTGTAAGAATTCCCAAGTATGCAAAGTGATTGCCAAGAAATCACAGCCAACCTCAAATTAAGTTAGTTATCTGTAGCCAAATTATTTCCAAAGCAAAATTGTAATTTTTACCCCCAAAGTAGATGCATATTAATACATTTGATTTAGTTTTGATTCTAGAAGATTTCCAAGGGCCTATAAAGTTTTTAATAGTACAGGCAAATCTTTCTTTTTTGAATAAAAAGCAAAACTAAGACTTAAAGAGGAAATGACATGTTAAAGCAATGATGAAAACATGGATATGTATATCAGAATAAGGGTAGCTTAAGTTTAATGAGAAGAAACAAGGCTGTGCTGTAGAAAGACTGGTGAACTGAGAGTAGGACCTGAGTTGTTCTCAGTTGGCTCTGTTACCAAATGGGTGACTCTGGATGAATCTATTACTTCTCTGGAGTTCAGTTTCACATGTTCCTGTATGACAGGATGCTATGAGTAGCACCAGCATTTCTCAAAAAGCTCTTACAGTTTCTTCACTCTCTGAAAACTCATACGAAAGCTAAGATTGTGGGCTGTTTTCTCTGGTCTTCTTTCCTCCAGGCCTTCCCCACAGTTTTGTAATTATCCAATCTCTTGCATTAAACCTCTTCTAACCTGACATACCTGAAGCTGATTTCCATTTTTCTGACCTAACCATACTCATATACTATTATTTTTTCCCCCAGTGGTCATTATTGATAGAATTGTCCTCACTAGTCTTAAGAACAGGATTTTGTCTTCTAGATCATAATATTCCTTAAACCAAATAGGGTAACATAAGAAGAGATGACAGTTCACACTTGAGGAGCCTCCTTCTTTGTCCAGAGCAGGATCAGTTGCAAATCAATATGCCTGAGCCAGAAAAACATCTTCCTTCTTAATACAGAGCTCCAATCAACTCCCATCAGTTAGTAAGAGGTGACATTAGATATGAAATCTATTTGTCATTCCTGACCTACCTAAAAAAATGTCCAAAACCACATTAATGTGTGAATGTAAAGTAACCTTTAATTTGACTCCATGCTCTTTAAAGATACCACTTAGCCTTTTACTGAAAGATGTGGTTGCTGTTTAGAAAGAATAAAAAGTAAAAATTAAAAGCATGGGAAAAGTTTCTTTCTTGTTTTTCTTCAAATACAGGAAAGTAGGGAAGAATTAATGAGATGGGAATACGAAAGTAAGTAAAGTGGTATCTATCATAATGATGTGATTGGTATAAAAGATCATATAAAAGGTATCGTCAGTTCAGTCTACACTCACACCCTTCAATTACACATGTCCCAAATATGTACATGCACTACAAAATGAAGGAAAGACTTCCCTTTGCCTCTTCTTAAAAACCAGAAACCTGGTGTCGATAGTGTGAAACTTCAGCTGATGGTTTAGAAATGAGGCCTATTAATGTAATAGCTTTTAAAGTTTTTGTGTTTAATCTTAGACTCCTTAAACCAGAGCAGTCTCCAGGGGTCTGAGGCTCAAGCCCTCTGCCTATACCTAAATGTTCCTGGACTAATGATCATTTCTTCCCCTCAGTGGCTTACTTCAAAGTAGTTACTTCTTGTTTTTACTTTATCTCTAAAAAAATCCCACTTTTGTCACTGTTTCTCTATAATTAGCATATATGTGTTTAATTGGCTTACTCATGTCCCCTCTCTCAATTGAATTTTTTTCACTGATTTTTTAAAGGATAGCTACTCAATCTTGAGTTAAATTTTTCTTGCCAAATGATCATTTATCTATACTATTTTCATAGCTGGCCTCAAATATATGGGCAAAATATAGGCTAGACTGCTCTTCTCCTCTCTTTTCCTCCCCTCCCCTCCCCATCTCAAAAAAAAATCAAAGAACATGAAATACTAAGACATAAATCTAACAAGTTATATGAAAGGCTTGTACACTGGAAACTATAAAACATTGCTGAGAGAAATTAAAGAAGACATAAGTAAATGTATGTCAAAGAACAGATAAAAATTTGTCCCCTAAATTGATCTGTATATCTAATACCATCCAATTGAAAATCTTAGCAGGGTTTTATGTACAATTGACAAGTTAATTCTAAAGTTTATATTGAAATGCAATCAGTCAAAACAATTTTGAGAAAGAAGAGCAAATTTGGAAGATTTAAACTCTTATTTCAAGACTTATAAAGCTAAAGTAATCAACACACAGTGATATTGTCATGAGAATAAACATATCATAACATATATCAATAAAACAGAATGGAGAGTACCAATTTGAATCCACATAGGATTTCTAACAAAGAGGCCCTGGAAATTCAATGTAGAAAGCAAAGTCTGATTAATGATCAAAAACTGGAAACTGAATGTCCATACAGGAAATAAACTTCAGTACCTTCTTTATACCTAAAGCCTGTCACTCTAAATGGATCATATTTTTAAACATAAAAGCTAAAAATCATAAGCTTCAGAAAAAAAATAGGCAAAAGATTTTGCTCTTCCTAAGCACACAGTGTCAAAATAGAAGGTCAAGTCACAGACTGGTTGCTAATACTCCTAACACATATAGTTAACAAAGTACTTGTAACCACAATATATAAAGAATGTTTACACTTCAGCCATTAGAAGACAGTGCAATTAAAAATGGGCAAACAATTCTAGCCAACATTTTATAAAACAAGATACATAAATAGAATAAGCTCATGAAAGAATCTCTATTGCAGTAGTCATCAAGGAAATGTAAATTTAAAGTACATTTGTTAAAACTGGTAAAATGGAAAAGACTGACATACTAAGTGTGAGCAAAGACATAGAGCAACTGAAACCCTCATAAAATTCTGGTGGAAAAGTAGAATGGTACAGTCACTTGAAAACAGCTTGGCAGTTTGTCTACATTTACCATACAATCCAAAAATTCTACTTCTAAGGTTTTACTCAAGAAAAAATAAAAATACATAGCCACGCAAAGACTTATAAACACATATTCATAAAAAATAACCAATAACTAAAGCAATCCAAATACCCATCTAGCAATGAGAGGATAAACATATTCCGATCTGTCATTAGATGGGATATTATTCAACAATAAAAAGAATTCAATACTCATACAAAAGTCTGCTCAAATTTCAAGAGCTTTAAGCTGGGTAAATGAAACCAGGCATAAGACAGCATATAACATATGATTGCATTTGTATGAAATTTTAGAAAATTCAAAGCTAATCTATAGAGATAGAAAACACATTACTGCTTTCCTTAGGGCCAGGGTGGAGTGTGGCACACAAATTTTTTTATGGTGGGGGGGGAGAGTTAGAAATTCTTTGTCTTGATTGTATTGGGTTGTTAAGTGAGAAGGTTTTTGTTGTTAAAATGCATCAAATAGTGCACTTAAAATGGGAAGGGGTACATGTTGTATGCAAATCATATCACACTAAAGTTGAAATGCCAAAATATAGAAAAATATTCTTATCTTCTTCCTTCCAAACTCACTCCTTTTCTGTTTTGATTTCTGTATTAAATTGATTCTTTCATAAGTGCCTAATGTATCTGTTTGAACTATAAAAAATCTTATGTACATTATATGCATATATACATTAATATGTATGTATCTTTGGTGGAGGACATTAAATAATAATGCACTTATTGTTGCATATCTTACATATATATTTTTTCTTTATTCATTTATTCATATGTGCATACATTGCTTGGGTCATTTCTCCTTGTGCTGCCCCCTGCCCCTCCCTCTCCCTCTCACCCCTCTCACTTCCAGGCAGAACCTGTTCTGCCCTTTACTCCAATTTTGTTGAAGACAAGAAATAAACAATAGTAAGAAAGACATAGCGTTTTTCTTAGTTGAGATAAGGATAGCTATACAGAGAGATTCCTAGCATTGCTTCCATGCACAAGTGTATTACAACCTGAATTGATTCATCTTTAACTGACCTCTTCACTACTTCCTGGTTACCTTCCCATATTGACCTCTGTTGCTTTAAGGTTATTGTATTAGTTCCTCTGGAGTGCGGACATCAAACACTTTCATGTTTTGGGTTTCCTACCTATCCCCATTCCTCCCGTATGTGCTCTCCCCTTGTCATGTGACCCAAGTCCAACAACATTACTGCCTTTGCCCTAGATCTAAAGTCTGCATATGAGGGAGAACATACGATTTTTGGTCTTCTGAGCCTGGCTAACCTCACTCAGCATGATGTTCTCCAGTTCCATCCATTTACTTGTGAATGATAAGATTTTATTCTTCTTCATGGCTGAGTAAAATTCCATTGTGTATAAATACCACATTTTCTTGATCCATTCGTCAGTAGTGGGCATCTTGGCTGTTTCCATAACTTGGTTATTTATTGTCAATAGTGCTGCAATAAACATGGGTGTACAGGTGCCTCTGAAGTAACCTGAGTCACATTCCTTTGGGTATATCCCTAGGAGTGGGATTGCAGGATCATATGGCAGATCTATGTTTAGTTTTTTAAGAAGCCTCCATATTGTTTTCCAGAGTGGGTGCGCTAGCTTGCATTCCCACCAGCAATGTATGAAGGTTCCTTTTTCCCCACATCCTTGCCAACACCTGTTGTTGATGTTTTTGATGATGGCTATTCTAACAGGGGTGAGATGGAATCTTAGTGTGGTTTTTTTTTTTTTTTAAATATATTTTATTCATATGTGTATACAATGTTTGGGTCATTTCTTCCCCCTTCCCCCCCACACTCTCCCTTCCCCCCCTCCCCACCACACCCTTGCTTCCAGACAGAAACTGTTTTGCCCTTACCTCTAATTTTGTTGAAGAGAGAGTATAAATAGTAATTAGAAGGACCAAGGGTTTTAGCTAGTTGAAATAAGGATAGCTATACAGGGAGATTCATCACATTGCTTCCATGTACAAATGTGTTACTTTCTAAGTTGATTCTTCTCAAACTGAACTTTTCTCTAGTTCTTCGTCCCCTTCTCCTATTGGCCTCTGTTGCTTTAAAGTTTCTGCATTAGTTCCTTTGCATTGAGGACATCAAATGTTATCATGTTTTTTTGGGTGTCTTACCTATCCTCATAACTCCCTTGTGTGCTCTCACCTTATCATGTGACCAAAGTCCAGTCTCCTTGCTGTATTTGCCCTTGATCTAAAGTCTGCATATGAGGGAGAACATACGATTTTTGGTCTCTGAGCCTGGCTAACCTCACTCAGGATGATGTTCTCCAGTTCCATCCATTTACTTGTGAAGATAAGATTTCATTCTTCTTCATGGCTGAGTAGAATTCCATTCTGTATAAATACCACATTTTCTTAATCCATTTGTCAGTAGTGGGGCATCTTGGCTGTTTCCATAACTTGGCTATTTATTGTGAATAGTGCTGCAATAAACATGGGTGTGCAGTTGCCTCTGGAGTAACCTGTGTTTCATTCCTTTGAGTATAGCCCCAGGAGTGGGATTGCTGGATCATATGTCAGATCTATGTTTAGATTTTTAGGAAGCCTCCAATTTTTTTTCCAGAGTGGTTGTACTAGTTTACATTCCCACCAGCAGTGTACAAGGGTTCCTTTTTCCCCACATCCTCACCAACACCTGTTGTTGGTGGTGTTTCTAATGATGGCTATTCTAACAGGAGTGAGGTGGAATCTTAGTGTGGTTTTGATTTGCATTTCCTTTAAGGCTAGAGATGGTGAGCATTTTTTCATGTGCTTTTGCCATTTGAATTTCTTCTTTTGAGAAAGTTCTGTTTAGTTCACTTGTCCATTTCTTTATTGGTTCATTAATTTTGGGAGAGTTTAGTTTTTTAAATTGCCTATATATTCTGGTTATCAGTCCTTTGTCTGATGTGTAGCTGGCAAATATTTTTCTCCCACTCTGTAGGTAGTCTCCTCAGTTTAGAGACCATTTCTTTTGTTGAACAGAAGATTTTAGTTTTATGAAGTCCCATTTGTCTATACTTTCTCTTAGTTGCTGAGCTGCTGGTGTTCTGTTGAGGAAGCCCTGGCCTATACCTATTACTTCCAAAGTGTTTCCTACTCTTTCCTGTATCAACTTTAGAGTTTGGGATCTGATATTAACATCCTTGATCCATTTTGAGTTAATACTAGTACAGGATGATAAACATGGATCTAGTTTCAGTTTTTTTGCAGACTCCTAACCAGTTTTCCCAGCAGTTTTTGTTGAAGAGGCTGTCTTTTCTCCATCGTATATTTTTAGCCCCTTTATCAAAGAGAAGATGGTTATAGTTGTGTGACTTCATATCTGGGTCCTCTATTGTATTCCACTGGTCTTCATGTCTGTTTTTGTGCCAGTACCATGCTGTTTTTATTACTATTGCTTTGTAATATAGTTTGAAGTCGGGTATTGTGATACCTCCAGCATTATTCTTTTTACTAAGTATTGTCTTGGCTATTCATGGTCTCTTGTGTTTCCAAATGAATTTTAGGGTAGATTTTTCAAACTCTTTGATGAATGTCATTGGGATTTTGATGGGAAATGCATTAAACATGTAGACTGCTTTTGGTACTATAGTCATTTTTACTATGTTGATTCTACCAATCCATGAGCATGGGAGATCTCTCCACCTTCTATAGTCTTCCTCAATCTCTTTCTTCAGGCATGTATAGTTTTCCTTGTAGAGGTTATTCACCTCTACAAGAAAAGGTAGAGGTTGTTAAGTTTACTCCTAGGTATTTGGGTTTTTTTGAGGCTATTGTAAATGGAATTGTTTTCATATATTCTTTCTCAGTTTGTTCATTATTAGTTTATAGAAAAGCTAATGATTTTTGTAAGTTGATTTTGTATCCTGCCTCCTTGCTATAGCTGTTGATGGTGTCTAGGAGTTTATGGGTGGAGTTTTTTGGGTCTTTAAGATATATGATCATATTGTCTGCAAATAGGGATATTTTGAAAGTTTCTTTACCTATTTGCATTCCTTTTATTTCTTCTTCTTGCCTAATTGCTCTGGCTAGGAATTTCAGTACTATGTTGAATAGGAGTGGGGATATTGGGCACCCTTGTCTCGTTCCTGATTTTAGGGGAAATGTTGGCTGTAGGTTTGTCATATATAGCCTTTACAATGTTGAGGTACTTTCCTTCTATTCCTAGTTTTCTTAGAGCTTTTATCATGAAATGGTGTTAGATCTTGTTGAAGACTTTTTCTGCATCTATTGAGATGATCAAGTGGTTTTTGTCTTTGCTTCTGTTAATGTGGTTTATTACGTTTATTGATTTTCGTATGTTGAACCACCCCTGCATTCCTGGGATGAAGCTGACTTGGTTGTGGTGAATAATCTTTTTGATGTGTTGTTGAATTCGGTTTGCCATTATTTTGTTAAGGATTTTTGCATCAATGTTCATTAGGGAGATTGGCCTGTAGTTCTCCTTTTTGGAGGTGTCTTTGCCTGCTTTTGGGATGAGTGTAATACTAGCTTCATAAAATGAGTTAGGCAGTTTTCCTTCCCTTTCTATTTTGTGGAACAGTTTAAGGAGGGTTGGTATCAGTTCTTCTTTAAAGGTCTGATAGAATTCAGCAGAGAATCCATCAGGTCCTGGACTTTTCTTTTTTGGGAGACTCTTGATTGCTGCTTCAGTATTATTTCATATTATAGATCTATTCAGGTGATTAATGTCCTTTGGTTCAGTTTTAGATGATCATAAATATCTAGAAATCTGTCCATTTCTCAAGATTTTCAAATTTATTAGAATATAGGTTCTCAAAGTAGTCTTTGATGATTTATGGATTTCCATGGTGTTTGTTGTTATCTCCCTTTTTGCATTCCTGATTGTACTGATTTGGGTTTTTTTCTCTCCTCATTTTAGTCAGATTTGCCAGGGGTCTGTCGATCTTGTTTATTTTTTCAAAGAGCCAACTTTTTGTTTCATTAATTCTTTGTATGGTTTTTTTTTTTTTTTTTTTTGGTTTCTATTTCATTGATTTCAGCTCTTTTTTTTATTTCTCTCCTTCTGTTTGTTTTGGGATTTGCTTGTTCTTGTTTTTCTAGGAGTTTGAGATGTAGCATTAGGTTATTGATTTGGGATCTTTCTGTCTTTTTAATATATGCACTCATGGATATAAACTTTCCTCTCAGGACTGCTTTTGCTGTGTCCCATAGATTCTGGTAGGTCGTGTTTTCATTTTCATTAACTTCCAGGAACCTTTTAATTACCTCTTTTATTTCATCAATGACCCATTGATCATTGAGCAATGTGTTGTTCAGTTTCCAACTGTTTGCATGTTTTTTGCTATTATTTTTGTTGTTGAGTTCTAGTTTTAATGCATTGTGATCAGATAGAATGCATGATATTATTTCTATTTTCTTATATTTGCTGAGGCTTGCTTTGTCTTAGTATGGTTTTGATTTGTATTTCCTTTATGGCCAGAGATGGTGAGCATTTTCTCATGTGTTTTTTGGCCACTTGAATTTCTTCTTTTGAAAAAGTTCTGTTTAGTTCACTTGCCCATTTCTTTATTGGTTCATTAATTTTGAGAGAATTTAGTTTTTTGAGCTCCTTGCATATTCTGGTTATCAGTCCTTTGTCTGATGTATAGCTGGCAAATATTTTCTCCCACTCTGTGGGTGGTCTCTTCAGTTTAGAGACCATTTCTTTTGTTGTGCAGAAGCTTTTTAATTTTATGTAGTCCCATTTGTCCATGCTTTCTCTTGGTTGTTGAGCTGCTGGGATTCTATTGAGGAAGACTTTGCCTATACCTATTGCTTCCAGAATATTCCCTGCTCTTTCCTGTACTAACTTCAGAGTTTTGGGTCTGATATTAAGGTCCTTGATCCATTTTTAGTTGATAATAGTACCAGGTGATAAACATGGATCTAGTTTCAGTTTTTATATTTTTAAATTATAAAAATTGTGTTGGTCTTGCCATATATCATTGAACACAGTACTTTTCAGTGAAATTAATAAGACCACCTAGGTTATGCCAAACCAGTCCAGAGCAATGCCTTTTCCCCTCTTTAAAGGTGTGGTCCCTGGGAACCATATTTTTTTTTAGCATGTGACTATACTTCTGATCATACCTGAGAGCCTGATCAATCAATTATGGACAAAAGGACAGGATCACAGAGTAGAGTCATGACCAGTGAGGAGTCCTACTCTCATGGATTTAAGAAGTTCCCTAAGACAGATAAAGGAATTGTTTGGCTTTTACTACATGACTTATATAGAATTTTATACCTATCTGGTGAGAAAACCCACTTTTCTGTTAATTCACCCCTTGATTGCTCAGAGCACAGGCTTCTGTAGCTCCACATATTTCTAAAGATGCTCCTCCAAACAGTCATACTTTCCAACAAGAAATAACTGAGGATCACACCAAGAGCAACACATTATGAAGAATGCAAATTTACACAAGTCATGTGAAGAACTATATATATACCAAACATGTCAACGAGCCACTAACTTCAAAGAAAGTTCTCCCTGAGATGTCCATTTCTCCTGTTGCTTTTATTTATTTATTTATTTATTTATTTATCTTTTTTTCTGGCAGTTCTGGGGTTTAAACTCAGGGTCTTGTGCTTGCTAGGCAATGTTCTTCTACCACTTAAGCTATGCCTCCAGCCCTTTCTTGCTTTAATTTAATTTTGATAGGGTCTTTTGCTTTTGCCCAGGGCTGGCTTCAGAGACTGTGTCTTTCTTATCTACACCTCCTGCATAGCTGGGATTACAGATGTAAGTCACTACATATAGCCCTGTCCAGTCTTTGTTGGGATTCATTTATGCTTCTTCAACCAGAATGAATCAATGAACCACATTAACATACTCGATGTACAATAATATGGAGGAATGGAAGAAAAAGGACACAAAGAACAATGACTCCCAATTCCAAGGGAAAAGTTGGGTGGGATTGCTAAATCTTTGGACACTCTAGCAGCAAAAGCATAAAAAGGGAAGATATAGTTCTTCACATGACTTGTGTAAATTTGCATTCTTCATTATCTACTCTATCATCACTTTACCTTTAGTCGAAGCCTTATCTTGCTTAGTGTCTTTGCTTGGTACAGTTAAAGGCCTGGAGAGAGTCAGTTTGTGCTTTACATCAGTTTTCCATTGACTACTTCCCTTGGGCATAATGATACAATATACCCCAACAAAATCCTTTAATTCTACCAATGTTGTAGTATAAGCATCTTTTCTTGAGAATCAGCATCAATAATTTAAACAATATGTTTTCTCCATTTAAAATGTTTTCAGTTACAAAGTATTATATATATTCATTGTAAAGAAATTCATTGTAGAAATGTGTTTTTAAAAATCCTTGCAGATGTAAGTAAAAAGCAAATAAATGTATGCAGCAAAATTTCTCTGTCCCCACACCCCGCCTTTTCCTCCTGGAGGTAGCACTATCAATGTCTTAATATGATTTCTTGCAGATCTTTTTTTTGATGCATAAATAACATTTTTGCATTCCTTGTTGTGTAGTGGCAGGTCAAAGGCTCAGGACTGGTTGCAGTTGTTTACTTTGGTATGTTTATAAACACTAAAATGGTCAGAGTAAACAGTAGGAAGTAAATGTGCACAAGCAGAGTGTGTGGTTAATTTGGTTAACCAAGTCTATCCTGAGTAGCCCTGGCCCTGGCTACACAGTCTGCTGTGCTAGTGATGGGCATCATTACCTGATCACTATGACCTATTGAGTCTGATTCATGCCCTGTCCATGACTTTGATTTTCTGCATGACTGGAAAGAGTAGGGTGAGAGTGATTTTATCCTGGGACAGCAGCAGTTCTTAGTTTTAGTTTATGGAGAACCAGCAAAGATGAGGCAAGGGGTGCTGACAACATTGAACAGCTGTAGACTGAAGGTTTCATCTATCTGGTTCTTGTTCAGAGCCTGGCACTTGTTAGGCCAGGCTCTGATTGGTTCATTCTGCACAGTGGTTAGGTGATACTTAGGAAGGCAAACACCAGCAAAATAATGGATCCAGAGATTTTGCACTATGGAGGTTTAGATTTTAGATTTTTTTTTTTTAACATTCCATCCTGGCTGCCTCAACTACCTAAATGTTTTTGAAAGATTCTCATACATTAGGGTTCACTTTCCGAGTCTAACAAATGCATCATACCATGTATCCACCATTACAGTGCCATACTTTGTATGAATATTTTTATTCTCACCATCCTGAAAAATCTGCACTTCACCTATTCAACCCTTTCTCTACTCCCCCCACCCCACAACACTGACAACCACTGATCTGTTTACCATCTCTATCATTTTGCCTTTTCCAAATGCCATATAAATGGAATCGTATCATACATAGCCTTTCCCAGGCTGGCTTCTTCCATTTAGGACATGCATTTAAACTTCATTTGTATCTTTGCATAACTCCATAGCTCATTTCTTTCATTACTGAAGAGTATTCCATTGGATGAGTGTTTCATAGTTTGTTATCAATTGATCTGTTGAAAGAATCTTGGTTGCTTCTAGTCTTGATGATTATGAACAAACTCACTATAAACATTTGCATAGAAGGTTTTGAGTGGATATATGATTTCGAATCAGTTGGTAAATATCTAGGAGCATGACTGCTATGTTTGTATGGTAAACTGGTTAGTCTAGTAAGTACAGGTAGAACTATCTTCCAATGTGACTGTACATTGTGCATTTGCATCAAGGATGGATGAAGATGTTCTGTATCCTCAGATTTCAGCCATTTAACTATAAGAAAGTACTGGTTGTGATGGTTTTGTTGTTTTAATTTGCATTTCCCCAATGACAAATGATGTTGGGCATCTTTTCATATGCTTATTGGCCATCTGTGTCTCTTCTTTAGTAAAATGTCTGTTCAGATCTTTTGCCCATTTTTTAGTTGGGCTGTTTGCTTTCTTATGAATTTCAAGAGGTTTTCATATATTTTGGTTACAAGCCATTTATCAGCCATGTGTTTTGCAAATATTTTTCTCCCAGTCTGTGACTTTATTTGTATATTCTGTCAACATTGCTTTCACAGAGGAAAAATTTTAAATTTTAATAAAATTTAAAGTTATAAGAAGTCCAATTTTAAAAAAGCATAATTTTAGTAAAATACAAAGTTTTTTCTTTTATGGGTCATATTGTTGGTATCATATTTAAAAATATCATCAAACCAAAGGCTATACATTTTCTCCTGTTTTCTACTAGAAGTCGCTTCTTTTTGCATTTTATATTTAGTCCTTTTTTGTGGGACTGGAGATTGAATTCAGGGCCTTTAACTTGCCTCATACATGCTCTAACACATAAACAATGCCCCAGACCTATGTTTACTCTTACTAAAGTTTAAAAAAATTTTTTTGTATGTGCATCTGTGTATGGGGGAGAGGGTGTGTGTGAGTGTGTGTGGGGGGGTGAGTTTGTGTGTGTCTGTGGGTTTGTCTGTCTGTGCGGTGTAGGAGGGGGCGGGGGAGTGTATTGTGTTTGTGGGTGTGTATGTATCTGTGTGTGGTGTGTATATGTGTGCCTGTGTGTGTGGTATGTCTGTGTGCGGGTGTGTGTGTATGTGGGGTGTGGGGAGTGTGGGGGAGGTGTGTTTGTGGGGGGGTAAGAGTGTGGGTGTGGGGGGGTGTTTGGGTGTGGGGGAGTGGTATGGGGTGTGGGGAGTGTGGGGGAGGTGTGTTTGTGTGGGGGGTAAGAGTGTGGTTGTGGGGGGTGTTTGGGTGTGGGGGGTGTTTGGGTGTGGGGGAGTGGTATGGGGTGTGGGGAGTGTGGGGTAGGTGGGAGGTGGCTGGGGATGGAACTCTGGATGGGCCTCCTTCATGCTAGGCATGTGCTCTACCACTAAGCCACATCCCCTGCCTTCTATTATGTTTTTAAAAATGGTAGGACAGGGTTTGTTGTGATGTTTCCATACATGCATATGATACACTTTAATAATATTCACTCTCTTTAAATTTTAACTTGCTATGGTGTATTATATTTTAGGCAGCTGGGCTTGTGGGAAATGGTAATTTATTTGACAAAGCATTTTTTTTTTTCTGTGACTTTGGAAAGTAGCAAACCCCCCTCTACACACACACACACACACCAAAACTGGAGTAGAACAGAAAAGAAATGATTAGCTCACTATAAATACTTCAGTTAGTTCACAAAGAACCTGCTTCTAACATGGTTTCGGGAACTCTACTACAATTACTTCTTATCAATTCTTATCATACTCAGATGCTCATTAAATTTGATATAAATCAACAAATAAAAACCCATGTACAAATCCTCAAATTTTCACCTATGCTGGGATTGACAGAAGCCTGAGAGAGTTATCACTGCAGCTTTAGGGTTGGAAGAAAAAGGAGTACAGGAGGCACAGGCCACTTTCATGTAATTAAGATATCATAGCCCTTGCCATCACTCTGAACCTCCCTTCTATCACATCACTCTCATTGCACAGCATCTATTTCCCTTTTCCTCCTTGTTAAAAAAAGTCATTTAAATCTATTACTTTTCTTGTAAAAATTATTTGGACCACATTCTATAAATTTTGATATGTACTATTTTTATTATTGCTAATTTCCAATTTTAAACCTAATTACAGTGTTAATTTTATTCTGGACTCAGTAATGTGTTCTTTCTTGTTGAAGTATACTGTATATTTTTCCTTTTTCTAACTTTATTGATGCATTAGTCTTTTATTGTTTTTGGTTGGTGTTTTATTAATATTAAATATAAAAGTATATTCTAAAGGTCTATGGGTCTGAACTCTGATTTATATTTTTATCACCCTGTCAAAAAGAGAAAGAAGTACATTAAAGCTTCCCTTTAATATTGTACTTCTGTCCATCTTCCCTAGTTTATAGCAGATTTCATCTTTGGTATTTTGATGCAGTGTTATCTGATGCATAAAATTCCATTGATAGTTTTATATTTATTGTGAAATATACTTTTAGACAGGACATTTTTGTTCCATTTAATATTTCTGCTTTAATCTCTACCATGTTTATTATGAGTTTTTTCTTATTTGTTATGGGTTATTTCTTATTGCCTGACATATCTGAACACTTTTTAACATTTATAATATACATTTTGTTTAGTAATTCTCGTATCAGGTGGGTCTTTGGAAAATGTCACACAGATAGACTTCTCTTCCTATTCAATCTATTCTCTCTCTCTCTCTGCCATACTGGTGATTTAACTCATGTTTGGTGTTGGGGATTAAACCCAGGGTCTCGTGCATGCTAATCAAGGTTCTACCACTTGATCTATGACCCTAGCCCTTTTTTAAAAAATTAACTTATTTATTTATTCATTTATTTATATTTTTTTGGCAGAACCTCCAACCTTTTTTACTCTCTTTTTCAGATTGGGTCTTTTCCTTTTGCCCATGGCCAGCCTCCAACATTGCTCCTCCTATCTTTACCTCTTGACTAGCTGGAAGTGCATGCATGTGTCATCATGCTCAGCTTGTATTTTGAGATAGAATCTCACTTTTTGCTTGGACTGACCTCAAACTGTAATTCTCCCATCTCTACCTCCCATGTAGCTTGGATTATAGACGAGAGCCATGGTGCCCTGTTTTTTGAGACAGGGTATCACTGATACCTTTACCAGGCTTGCTTCAAACTTGAGATCCTTCTGCCTCTGCCTCCTAGTAACTGGGATTTGCAGGTGTGCATGATCACACCTGGCTTTATTTATTTAGTTAGTTGTTGTTTATTTTGCTCTTCTCTAAATTGTTACTTTACTTTCAAATCTACTTTAAACTAGAAATAGCCAATGTTATTCTCCCCTCTTCCAGTGAAGATGGTGAGCAGATCAGGGTATTTTCCTGTGACCTCAACAAAGCCCTCAAAAGTCACTGCCAATTAACAAGGGTTGAAATACGATCTGAATATGCTTGCCTTCTTGGCTCTTTTCAGATTACTAGTTGAGCCAGTGGTTCACTAAAATTGCTGAGGAGCTGTTATATTCACTCCCATAACAAGAAAATGAGAATGTCTGTGGATGAAAGGCAAGTGTCAGTGGTTCCTAAGGGTCGCCAGCTGATTCCAGAGTGCAACACAATCATCCCGCCTCTCTCTCCCTCTCTCTTTCTCTCCTCTTCCCCCTCTCCGTTACCCCTTCTCTCTCTCAACTCTCCTCCACCTTCATTTTCTTCTCTTGCTTCCTTCTTTCCAACCATTACACATCTTCTAATTTGAAAACAGGTTTTGAGATTGACATTCGCTTTTGTAACCACATTTACAAAAATTAATTTGGATATCTCTCAATTGTAAGTGGTTCAGTGCTTGCAGCCAGTTCTTTTATGCAATTACCTTCACATCTTGAAGTCTGTAGAATTTTGTTGTTTCTCAGGCATTGCAGTTACAGCTTCACTTTTTTTTTTCAAGAAGTTCACATAAACGACATATTACACATTTGAGAGTACTTTCTTCTGATGCCTTCCCACACAAAATTTGACTAGGTTCAAAAGTCTTAGATGACATTTGTTTCTCTTTAAAATTTCATGTCTTTTGTAATGTCAAGTTGCAAAAAAAAAAAAAAAGATGTTTGAAGCCAGTTGTTTTGTATTCCTTTGTCTTTATATATACGCTTTTGCAAAGGACTCACAAATTTCCCTTTCACTCTTTCAATTACTGAAGTTGCCCAGGTCTGGCTTCAACTTAAGCCTTTATTTATTTATTTTGGCAGTATGGGGGTTTGAACTCAGGACCTCAAGCTTGGTAGGCAGGCACTCTCCCACTTGAGCCACACCCCAATCCTCAATTTAGGTCTTTTAAAATTCATTTTGCTTGGATGTAATAGGTACATTCAATCTGCAAATACAGATCCAGTCTCAGCTATTTTCTTCTTAGCTTTGTTTTTCACTACCGAACACCAAGGATCTGTGTGTGTTGTCCATTACATAACTTCCATATCTATTCTGTATCTGATATTTAACTCTCTGAGCTTGCTCTTCGAATTTACATTCCATGTGAAGGATTCAAAGTTTCACAGCATCCTTTAGATTTTTGCCACCACTCTCGAAAATTTGATTATCCCACTGCATTTAAGTCTAAAGGTCCTTTTGTGTATTTTGATTTTTGTTGTTTTGGTTTTTGCTTCTTTGTTCTGGTTTTTAAATGCATCTTGCTCTTGTTTCACATATGCAATCCTGTAGGTTTTGAAAGATATTAGAGTTTTAGCTTAATGCTCTTTTTTCTTATACATTGCCCTTTTTCTTCCAGTTTCCTTTTTTTCTCTTGGTCTGTCCTTTTTCTTTCACACTAAGTGCTTTTCTTGGATTTATGGAAGATCTTTGTTATTTGCTCATATTGAAGAGTGGGGACTGAAAGGTTTGGCTGAGAGCTCCAGGTGCCCAGAAGCAGGCTGTCCTCTGAGAGTCACTGAGGAGATTTTACTGACCCTCATTGGCAGCATTTGGGGGCTTTCAGCACCATGGAATAGTCACGTTCTGTAAGAAGACTCATTATTCTCTTTCCTGAAAAGGAAAAGCCTGCACTGGGGGAGCTGATGGAAGAAGGAACTCAAGATCAGCATTCAGGATGTGATGTTTGTGATAGGGAACTTGAGGGGTCATTGTCTCCAAGTCTAGAAATTCCCTGTGTTATCTTGTCTACAATAGAAACCTCTAGGCTCCTCTGGGGAGAAGACAGCATCCAGTGGCAATATGGAGGGAGGAATGGAAAGCAGATAAAGACTCAGCTGCTTCTTTTGTGTTTGTTTATTTTGAGACAGGGTCTCGCTGTGTAGCTCAAGCTAGCCTTGAACTTATTATTGTCCTGCCTCAGCCTCCTGAGTGCTGGGATTACAGGTGTGCACAACTACGTCCAATTCCAGTGGCTTTTTACTTTTTTGAATCCTCCTAATTTTTTATTCTGCCTTCCTTCATCTTATCTTCTAGAAGCACTAGCATTTCTAATTCCTGAATCTCCTATGGAATGAACTGGGTTGGTTCTCAGCTGTGCCCATCTATAGTTCAGAATCTGGTTTTTGCAGATCTGTTAAATCTTTTTCTGTATGTTGCTTTTCCATCTTCAAAATCAAAATCTGCCAGTATGGCATGGGGAGTTCTTTCTTTCTTTCTTTTTTAAATAGTAACTCTCTACTGGAGTTTCATAAAGGTTGGGGAAGAAACAAAATTAGATATGTTTGTTTTAAGCCTTATTTTTATCTGGAAGTCCTATTATCTTTTGGGTTCCTTGTTCCCTTTTATGTGTTTCAGGTTCTTTGTTAACTTGTGAATTTTAAATTTACCTTTAAGCTCAGCTTTCTTTCTCTCTAAACTTTGATTTATAGTGGCCTGTCTTCTTGCATTCTTTCAAAGATTCCCCAATGGTTTCCTGATATAATTTTTTGAATCTTGTTATGATCATTTTCGGAGACGAGCTCCTTCTTTGAGTCAAGGTTTCTGTTTCTTTATGCTGTAGTCTTTTTTGTAAGTCTCATTCATGTTTATAGTATCCTTACTCATTCTACAACAAGGATAAATATGTCTAGACTTGTCATGTGTAGGCTATATGAGTTACTTCCTTTGCCTAGTTGTATGATGGATCTTGAGCTGGAGGGAAAGTTGACATGAACAGTTCTAATCTGCTCTACTAAAATGACATTTCCTACCAGGCATGGTGGTACATGTCTGTAATCCCAGCACTCAGGATGCTAAAGCAGAAAGATCTCAAGTTAGAGGCCAGACTGGACAACATAGTGAGACCTTGTGTCAAAAATTATGCTATTTTCATCCATCACCTACTGCCTAGTTTCTGGTATGCAGATAGGATTAGTGTTTGAAAAGTAAGAGATTGCACTTCTGCAATTAGTTTTTCTCTGTACCCTCCTGAAGATCTTTCTTTAAGATTTTTTTCCCCTTCCATTTGTACTTCTTCTTTTGAAAAAGCTCTTTCAGTTCAGTTGCCCATTTCTTCATTGAGTCATCAATTCTTTGGGAGTTTAGTTTTCTGAGCTCTCTGGTTATCAATCCCTTGTCAGCCCCATTCTGTGGGCTGCCTCTTCTGCTGTGCAGCTTTTTAGTTTCATGTAGTCTCATTTGTCAATTCTTTCTCTTAGTTGAGTTCTATTTAGAAAGTTATTGCCTATGCCTATAAGTTCCAGTGTATTCCCTGTTCTTTCCTACACTAGCTTCAAAGTTTCAGGTCTTAAATTAAGGTCCTTAATACACTTTGAGTTAAAAGACTTGGATCTAGTTTCAGTTTTCTGCATGAAGATATTCAGTTTTCACATCAACATTTGTTGAAGAGGATGTCTTTTCTCCATGGTTATATTTTGGGCACCTTTGTCAAAAATCAGGTGGGTGTAGCTACATGGAGTCATATCTGGGTCTTTTCTGTTCCATTGGTCTTCATGTCTGTTTTTGTGCCAGTACCATGCTGTCTTTATTTCTATGGCTGTGTAATATAGTTTGAAATTGGGTATTGTGATATCTCCTGCATTGCTCTTTTTGCTCAGTATTGCCTTGGGTATTCAAGTTCTTTTGTGCTTCCATATGAACTTTAAACTTGATTTTTCAATCTCTGTGATGAATGTAATTGGAATTTTGTTGGGGATTGCATTGAACATGTAGCTTGCTTTTGGTAGTATAGCCATTTTCACAATGTTGATCCTGCCAATCCATGAGCATGAGAGATCGTTCCCTCTGCTGAAGTCTTCAATTTCTTTCTTCAATGGTTTATAGTTTTCATTGTAGAAATCTTTCACTTCCTTTGTTAAGTTTATTCCTATCTATTTTTTTTTTGAGGCTATTAAAGGAAATGCAAATCAAAACCACATTAAGATTCCACCTCACTCCTGTTAGAATGGCTACCATCCAGAATACAAACAACAAATGTTGGCAAGGATGTGGGTAAAAAGGAACCCTCATACATTTTTAGTGGGAATGTAAATTGGTACAACCACTATTGGAAAACAGTATGAAAGCTCCTCAAAAAACTAAAAATAGAACTTCCATATGGTCCAGCAGTATCTGGGACTACAGATACCTGTACTCCCATGTTTATTACAGCATTATTTATAATAGCCAAGCTATGGAAACAACCAAGATGCCCCATAACTGATGAGTGAATCTAGAAAATGTGGTATTTAAACACAATGAAACTTTATGGTAAATGTATAGAATTGGAGAAGATCATCTTAAGTGAAGTCAGCCAGATTCAGAAAGCCAAAGGTCACATGTTTTCTCTCATATGTGGAGTATAGACCCAATACAAATACATGTAATATCATATATACATATAAATATATACAGAACATGTACCCAAAAAGTGGGACTGGTAGAGGAGACTAAGGGAGGAGGACAAAAAGGAAAGAAAGATAGCAAAAAAATAATAAAAAACATCATATTTGTGTAGGAACAAGACACAGTGAAACACATTGAAAACTGTTGAACAACACATGATGGGGGGACAGGGTGAGGAAGTGCAGTGGAGGGGGTTAGATTAATTTAAGCATAATACATTTATTGGTAAAATATTAGGGCAAAAATCCCAATGGACAATAAACAGACACCTAAACAATGAAGGACAAAAATATAAAACAGGTCACACTAAGGGGAGGACTGTCATGGGAGGGCAAGGTAAATGAAGAAAATAAAGAAGCTGAATATGGTTGATGTACTTTCTATACAATTTCGAATATGGAACATTGAAACCTGTTGAAATCACTATAAGAAGGGGACTAAGATAGAAAAGAGAATAATGGGGGGGATGAACTTATTCAGGGTATAATATATATATATATGGAAATGTCACAGTGAAATGCTCTGTGTAACCATAATAAACAAACAAACAAAACGTCTTTAAAAAAAATAAGGACAAAAAGGTAAAACAGGTCCTGTCCAGGGGCTGATACCAGTGAGGAGAAGGAAGGACATAAGGAAAGGGTGAGGGAGGGTGAATATGGTGAAGTACTATGTATTCATGTATGAAAATGGAACAATGAGACCTGTTGAAACTGTTCTAAGAAGGAGGGTAGGGGAGACAAAGGAGAAAGATAGAGGGGATGAATCTAAGATATACTGTAAGCAGTTTTGCAAATGACACGATGTACCCTTGACACAACTATTGTATGCTAATAAATTAAAAAAAATTTTTTGCAGTACTGGAAGTGAGGCAGGTACTCTACTTATTAAACCACACCTCCAGCCCTTTTTTGTTCTGTTTATTTTGGAGCTCCTGACTGAGCTGTAATCCTCCTGTTTTAAGTTTCTGTCATGGGTGGGATGATAGGCATGAGCCACCACACCCATGAATTTTTTGCCAAGGTTGGCCTCAAACCACAATACTCCTGATCTTAGCCTCCCAAGGAGCTAGGATTATAGAATTAAACCACCAACTCCCAGCTTGAAGAATTTAAGATCCCCAGCTTCTTATCGTCCATGATTCTCCTTCCACCTCCTGTCTACTCATCTCACAACTGCAGTTGTTGGCAAGCATTTTCCTTTGTAACCTAGATATAGAAGGATAAGGTGGGGGAGGAGGAGCAGGGCCAAGAGAATTCTCATTTCACAGGGTAGAGCAGATGCCTGTCTTTCCTAATTGGGCCACAGAAACCATCTTTCTTTTTTTAAGATCTACTCTATGAAACCTGAGTAGATATTTCTTATCTAGCTCTATTTCCTATAGTTTGCATCATTTTTTCCAGGTTCTGACATGAATTTTAGTGTCCATTCTAGTTTGGGATCAGAAATTTGTGTTTTGGAATGTATGCACATATGAATAAATAAACAACAAAAAAAGAAATTTGTGCTTTGACTTTCATGAAACACTTTCCCTCCTTCCCAATTTAGCATGTCATCTTGGTCCAGATGTTCATATCCTCTGCCCATAGATGATGACTCACCTCTCAAGGGATATCCATACCCAAAGGCCAGAAAGGAAGATCCTCTTTTTATCAGTAACAAACAAACAATAAACAGGCAAACAAATATCCTTACTCAAAAGCTTTCTGGTATCCTTCTCTTTGGGTTTCACTGGTCATTATTGGATTGCATGTTAAAGAGTCTACAAGAGCTAACATCTAGCATTTTCAGCCCCTGATTAGTGCTTATGACAGGGCAGGTGTGTTTGTAGCAAGGAAGGTGACAAGGAATGGCTATTACATAAGCTACAGGCTATGAAAATCTTTGAAAATATCTATGTAAGATACTGACTAGGACAAAACACAGTCCTCTTTATATGAGAAAGATTTGTGTCATTTCCTTACCTGGCATAGCCCTCCGTTTCCTCAAATGATTGATGAAGTCAATCATAGAATAAATCAATCTTGTTTCTGTGCAGTCATCCAGGCAGCAAAGAGACAAGTTTATGACTCACTGCTGGTAAGTTTTATTTTTCATGGCCCATATTTTCTGAATTTATTTAACTTCCAGCTTCATTTGAACTTCCCCACCCTTAATTTTTCCCTGAATCTTTCTCACATAATCCTTTTTTATTTCATTTTGACCTACTATATGTATTTTTGTAAGTGATCTTACATCTTAAATCCTTTTGGAACAAGGCCAAGTCTAAATAACAATTAATTAACTGCTGATGTTTTTATAACCTGGTATTAAATTATACTTGAGAATTGGGACTATGTCTTGCTGATCTTTATATATCCTATGTTTCCTTGTATGTGTAGCACCCAATAAATGTTTGTAGAATTGAATTGATTCATCCCTAGAGCTATTTGACTCTAGCAATCCTCTAAATATGGCCTTCCTTTTATTTTCTAAGGGATCTTAGGATTACAGGTATCAAGTAATTGATCTTGCATTCACAGACAGATAACTGGAAACCAGTCATTCCCATCCATGCAATTCAATGTGTGAATTCCTGGAGTAGTCTGAGATTATTATATAAAAAAAAATACTTAGAAGTATTGATCGGATTTTACTAAATAGCAGCTCAGCCAAGCCAACACGCAGCTGCCAGAGTCACACTGGGCCACAACAGCTGGAGACAGACGTAGGAAACGAGAAATTATTCAGTTGCAGCCCCTCCAAACCATGTTTGACATGCTATTTATCTTCTCCCACTGAAACTCTCTTTTTCCAAATAAATGGGGGTGGGTGATAGCTTGGGGGTTGTTTACCTTCTACTGAACAAACAAGCCTGAATTGGGAATTAGACTCAGTGCGTCTAAAATGATGAACACGCTTACCCTGGCATTACTTAGAAAATGGGAAAAATAAATTAGATTACTACTTGGAAGGACTCATTGGTTTGAAGAGCAGCAGGGACTTAATTGCAGGTCTAAAACAACACAGCCTTGGTTTTTCTTCAGCACAGGCTGGGACTCTCAGAGTGTGCTGTGATTTGCGGTGAGCCAGGGGAGACAGGCAGCAGGATGGGGCCTGCAATGTGCCCTCTAACAACAGGGTGATGTCATATTTTCATGGGCCCTACGATTATTACCTGGCTTTACTATGCTGGAGCACTTCAGGCAGCGTCTTTCCCTTCCACAGGATATGTTCAGAGATGTGTAGTAAGAGAGTTTGTGAAGTGAGAGAATTTGTGAAGGAATGAAAGAATTTTATTTCTTAGGCATAGTAAACAGGATGCTTTCCTCCATCGACAGCTGTCCTTGATGTGGCATATTCTTCTGGAATAACACATAACAACATAATGCACTTTGCTTGAAATTCTAATTAAAATGAGGTACTTGTCTCCCGCCTCAGCCAAATGAAATTACAGAACAAGACTTACAAGCAGCAAGGACTCATTTCAACAGTGCAACTAGCCTTCAAAATCAGAGTCCCTGAGCAGCAATGTCATTTTCTGAAATTATGGGACTTGGGAGTAGGGTACTGGTCCCGGCATTCACTAAAAGCACATCTGTGTGTGTGTGTGTGTGTGTGTGTGTGTGAATGCACAGGCATGATTTTGTGTGTGCATGTTCACAGAGTGGAAAACAAAGAAGAAATAGAACACATGCTAATATTGATGTGCTGTATAATGCTATAATGCCAGCCTCCAGTTACATGACAGAGGCTGACCTTTTAGGTAAAACCACCTTATAATTAGGTCCATTTGTTACTTCGGAAATGACTGGTCTGGCTGAGGCCCAAGGTCCACCAGTTGCATGTTTCTCATCAATGGAATCCTGATGTATTAAGAAGGAAAGGAATGTTTTGTCTCTAGATGGTTCTCTCTGACTCAGCATATTTTAAAAGCAAACTCTGAAAGAACCCAAAAAACAGAAAGAGTGCAGGAATCCATGGTCAACTCATACCAGAATGAGTATGTCTTATGGACATGCACTATAGTTTACCAAAAATAATGGGAACTGATTTATGTTTATGCACATACATTTTTATATCTGTAGTACTGTTCGAATGCCAAACACTGAGTATATTATTGATTGCTTCTCCAAGGACCCTTTGATGTGCTGTTAACATTCCCACCTTACAGAAGACTCTGGAAGTACACTCAGAAGAATCATACAGCTCGGGTCATGCAGTTAGTAAGTGGCAGACACAGGACTTGCATTCAGGCAGCCTATGGCAAGCTCCGGGCTCTTCAACGCAGTACCTGCAGCTGATATGTATATAGCACTTACTTTGGCAGAAGCCCTAAGTGCTTTGTATTTTTGAAGCTCACCTAATCCCAGAATTGACTTTAGTAGGTAGGTACTGCGATTTCCCCCATTTTTATTGGTGAGATGACGTATTCAGAAGCCATGTAGTATTTCCAGGTTATGTACCTGTTAAACAGCGGGGTGAGTGGGGCCAGAGATCATGTTTCAACTATGAGGCTCTGTTCCTCTCCATACCACGTCATCCCAAATATCTAGCAGGGCTTCCTAATGCCTTTCCCATAGGTCTGCTTGAGCAGCATTTTGTTGGTTTTGAATTTTAGTACTGTTTCTATATCTTTCTTATTAAAACCATGAAAAACCAGTTTTTAAAAAAATAAAGGAAGAGGTTTCCCATATGTATCCCTTTATATCTGCCTCTGCTTCTCTTTTGTGGATGTCAGCTGGCAGCTGAGAGAAAGAATTAAATAGGTGAGATAGGCTTAGGCAATGGGGATATTACTAGAAACAGAAACAATTCCTCATTTATAAGTCACAGATGGTTCCTTGGCAATAAATAAGTGATCCTGCCTTAGCTATTAACTTAGGCTGATATGACAAATATTTCTACACAAGTCTGAGTGATCAGGTGTGTGAATGGTTTTACTATAACAGCTGAAAGCTAGGAAATTGAATAAGGCAAATTAATTTAAAAATAACAGTGGCCTTAGAAGGGCCCCTAGTATAAGAAGGTCAACTGATGCCAGCAACCACACCATATGCAAAACCAAGAAGCTCTTAAGAACCAATTGTATAGCCAAACCTAGTCAAAGAGGCCAAAGGAGGGGGACAGGGAAAGACAGGAAATGTGATAAATTAAATTGGACATCTACATCAGTGAGTGCTTAGGAAATGCCAGTTCATCTTAATATTAACCTGGAAAATATAACTAACAAAACATCATTTCTTGTGTGAACCTCGACATCATGCAGAATATTCAGAAGCTATCTCTGCTGTTTACTTCGTGTAAATTGCAGATGTACAACAAAGGTTAAAGAAGCAAATGTAATTAGTAGCTTTCCATAGTTCTAATTAAAAAATAGAAATGCTGATGAAATTCAAAACCAACAAAATGTAGCTTTAATATGAAATATAGAAAATATTCAGATGAATTTATGTAGACACATGAACATATTCATATATTTTCTTCTCAGAATATCACTTCCTTTTCTAGAAACTGTTTTGTTACTGTATGTCTTCTGTCATGTTGTGGAATTCAGGTCATGTCTGGCCTCAATAATAACTATGACTTATCAGGCACCTACTATGTGCAAAGTGCTGTTAAGATATGATCACATTTATCCTTTCAACAATCCCCAAGGATTGGTGATATCCCCTGATTTCATGGGTTGAGGACACTGAAGTTCAGTGAGGTTTAGTAACTTGCCCAGGGAGCTAAGTGTCAGACCTACCTGGGATGTAAACACAAGTCTGCATGGTTCCAAAGTACTGAGCTTACTGTCTTTAGGACGACCACCTGTTCAGAAGAGTACCACACCTCTCTAAACCTGCGAAATCAGGGGAGATACGCTATGTCAGTGGGGAGCCCCATGGAAGGCAAGGGGCCATAGCTATTAACATCGTGAAAGTAAGTCTACTCCAGAACATCCTGAAAGTATAGTTACTCATGGGCACCAGAATGTTTAGACTTTCTTGAAACAGGAAAAATACATAAAATCATACCCACAGGGAAATATGTAAATATACGATGATTCATCTAACATGGGACATAAGGTAACTGTTAAAGAGAACGAGGTCGGCATACATGCTGACACAGGAAAGAAGAACTTGAAGTCATAACCAATGGTCAAAGCGAGGTGCAGAATGGTATGTGCAGAACAACCTCAATTGTGGTTTTGAAGACAGGTATGTAAGTACACAGAATCAGAGGGAATAAGTCAGAACAGGGCATCTATTTTCCTGGAATAGACATAACAGTTTAAGGAGCAGGAGAATTAAGGACAACTTTCAAATGTTGCTCTATAAGTTTACATAAATGAAAAAAGGCCTCATTACTTACTTATGTAACTAAAAAGGAACAGAAACGGACATTTCAGCAGGTACAGTTACCTGGCAAAACTGTGTTTGTGTTTTCATAAACTTTTAAGACACATTTGTGAACAAATTGTTTTCTCCTTTAGTCCATTGTTTTCAACCATTAGTCCATTTCTGCAATTTAAGCATGCTGCAGTCATGGATAGTTAATAATTATTTCAGATAGTAGACTTTATTCTGTGATGTGTTACAGTGAAAAAGTGACATCAACAAACAGTAACAAAAATCATCAATTTTAAGTCTGCTGTTCAGTAATCCCACAGAATAAACATGCCATTTGGGAATATCGTATTGATAATCCGAGTAGGGAAAGAGCAAGCAGGGAACTCAGTAATCTAAGTCTAATATATAGATTTACTGTATATATAGTACTCTCTCCAGTAGGAGAGTATTAAAAATTTGCTTAGGGACCTCAAAGTAGTCATCCACTCTCTGAGAAGCCTCAAGCTTAAGAGGAGGTAGCAGGCAGAATGGTTTTTCCAGAATCATCATGCCCTAGATACAATACAGCTCCCTAGGCATTCACAGAAGCATCTTCACGGGCATTCGGTGTGTTAGGAAAGATTTACTGGCCTTTAACAATGCATTGTCATTGTCATATTCATCTCAGGAACATCAGATGATGGTGGCTATTAGTTTGCATTTTTGAAAATATGTCTAGATAGCTGATGGCTTTGTCTTCAAGCCAGGAAAGATGTACCATACAGGTAGGCTAATTCTAATCACCCGAGTCAGCCTCAAAGGCTGTCATCTGTGTAGGACTGGAGGGTCCTGGGTCACAAAGAAAGTTGTACCATTTTGCATTCACCCCAAAGTGGGAATGGTGACTTTTTCTAGCTATATTAACAGCTGATGTCAGATCGATTATAGTGTTACCCAAGTGACAGTCCAAATTGACTAAAAGATAGCTGAAATTATTAGGCAGGCTGGGCCACCATCTCATTATTTTGATAGCACAAACATGGCCTTTAACCACACATTGTCATTGTCATATTCGTCTCGGGAACATTAGATGATGGTGGCTATTAGTTTGCATTTTGAAAATATGTCTGGATATCTGACAAGGTTTACATACAAATTAAAATAATAATGAGAATTCAGGCTGGTGGTTTGTCCTGCAATTGTCCAGCGTGATATTATAACCCATGGCGACATTTTCCCCCGTCAGTTCCTAAAGCGATGGAGAAAAAATCTGTAATAATAGTTTCTTTTGCTTTGAAAATGTGAAATCTTTAAACAAACAAATAGAGAGTGTCATTTCAGAGACACTTCCACAACACATAAAGAAGCTAGTTAGGTTTTACCTCAGGGATTAAAGACTTACATATGAAAATATCTTACTCTTAACAATTCTAACACATCATGCTTGTTACCCCCTAAATTTGGCTTTTGTTTGGCTTGCTAATTATATTTCCTCCTAATCTGCAATTATCAATTTGCCCATCCTGCTTTACTTTATCCTATTATCCACGTAAGTATCATCTATTTAAGATTATTAGCTCATGGAGAGCCACCATCCACAATATTTTTACGTTGTGTGCCAGAGGGAAAGTGTTTGAAGGAGAAAGGGAGAGAGGACAGAGGAAATAGAGTAAGCAGTGGTTACCATGGTTCTGAGATGTGACAGCGTAGACACAACCTCACTTTCTTCTCACCAGTCCAGTGAAGATAATCCCAAAGAGTGCATAGCAATGGCGTCGCTGGAAGACATCTGGCAGCAGGCAGGACATGCGGGAACCAGGGAACATCATCAACTGGAGTGCAAGGCAGGATATCATCAAGTGCCCCTCTGTCAGGGGACTGGGGCCCTGTCTCTCTTATCTATTTGTGCAGTGCTCATTGGCCTGCCATGCACTGAGGTTTGTTAAAATATGTACGATGCAGGTAAATACAGACTCAAAGTGCTGAGAAGCCAAACCTATTAACTCACCTTGAGGTCCTTGCCCTGGTGGAGAAGCCAGGCAAACAAATGACAAAAGCCCCCAGTGGGAAGACTTTGCGATCAGAACAGCACGTGTGGAAGAATTAACTACACTTTTTCTTTAATGTTCGTCAGAATTGAACACTGCCAATTTACAGCACTTTGAGGCCCCTTAAAGTCTTTCCAATTATGCTAGTGGGGAGGTGACTGGCCTGTGGTCACTATGGTGAGACTGTGGAAGCAGAACTTGGCAACAGCCCTGGGGCTCCGATGTGCCTGTCCTCATGAAGCCTCATTGTTCCCTCCCTTCTTGCTGCCTGTGACCCTTGCTCTGGCTCAGCTTTGCCTCCGCCCTGGTTTCCCATATCTACACTGGGCGGAAGAGCTGGAGCCAACGCTGGGAGCGGAGTGTGTGTAGCCTTATATTTCTAGTTAAAAAGCAATAAATCTTAAGTCAGGTAATGAATTCCATTTTGAGTAATTTCATTATGGACATCTATTCAAAGAGTCTATAGAGCACAGGCAGGGTGACTGGAAAACCTAGTATAATGTGCTGGCTTTTTTCCCTGTGCCAAATTAACAGTGAAGGCTTTTTAGAGGATGCTTCATTTAGGCTCTCTTATTATCAGAAATTTTATACAGGCTGGAGCTGGGCCTGAGTGCGGTAGTGCTACTGAGATAACTCTCACTGCTGGATCAATGGCTGGCAGGAGTCCACCATTAAAGGAGCTCTGAGCAGCAATGCAGATTTGGACCCAAAGCCTGGTTCCAAGCCCAGAAGAAGAAGGAAGAACACTGGGGAAGAAGGTCTGGGGAAGTATAAGTAGGTACATGGTATAGGACCCATTTTATTCACCCCATCTTACATTCAATTAGCAAATTGTTCTTTCTGGGGCTCTGATCAGTTATGCTCTCACTCTATAACCTTCAGCTTCTCCTCATTACTATCTGAAAAGTTTAAAATTTTCACCCTGAAATCCACTGTGCTTCCTAGGCTTTAATATACACAACCATCACCTGGGGCTCTTGTTGAACTGCAGTTCTGATTCAACAGCTGTGAGGTGAGGCCTGAGATTCTGCATGTGTGATAAACTTCCACACGGATCACACCTGGAGTATCAAGGCTTGAGAACATTAGTCCTCAAACTTTGACTTACATCAGAATTACCAGACAGTTTATTCAAAAAGATTGTTGGGCTCCACCCCTAGAGTTTGGGCTCTACTCCATAGGTCTGGGATGGGGCCTGAGAATTTGCATTTCCAAGTTCCGAGTATTGCTCATGCTGCCTGTCCAGACAGCACCTGCTCCAGAGTAGCGTTTCTCCAATCTGGCTGTTTGTCCATATCATCTAATTAAAAAGGAGGAGGTTAAAAAACATGGATTCCTAGCTCCAACCCAGATTAGTGAAATCAGAATCTGGGGATAGGGGTCTCAGCAGCAAAGTCTTTTTCCATTCAACTGATTTTTAAATATGGATTGAGAATAATTGCTCTGAACTATGGTTTCTTTACAGTGTTCAGATGGAAAAACAGGATTAGGCACTTGTCCCAAATTTTGCTTTATATTGCCTTATTCCAGAACTTTGGTTTAAACTAGGTTTTCTCCCTGAGATAATCTTTTCTATGCACTGTCAAAACCCCATCTGTCTTTCCTGTTGGTCTCAAACCCCACCTCTTTCATCAGGCCTTTCTTGAGGTCCACTGGCAGCTGAGAACTCATCCTCCAGTCCCTGAGCTGCCTTCGGCACATGGCTCAGATTCTCACATCCCTCACTTCCAGTCCTCCTTCTTGTTCCCACAGTCTTCTTGGGCAGCCCCTGTAAAAGCTGTGCCTTTACTAGGGTTATTTTTTGTGCCCACTGGCCTTCCCCCATTGGCTTGCCAGCACAGCATGGGCAGGAATTGGGTCTCATTCATCTTGCTTGTCCCTCCCAAAGCTTTGGGGGGTATTTTCTACCACCCAAAGTCATCACTTAGTATCTGTTGAATGGAATTGTTCTGCTTTTGTGCCTCTGTGGCCTTTGACTTGCATGTCCTTTCTTAACACTGCCACTTGAGTACTTAGCCTTCCCTACTAGTATAACCTTCTTGAGCACAGGGATCATCTCACTCACGTCTGTATATCCTCACACCCTTTTCCCCAACTCATGCTCCTTTTTAGGGTTTTGCTACTCAAAGTGTGGTCCATGGACCAGCAGTATTGGTGTTGTCACACGCAGCTTGTCAAAAATGCAGAATCCCAGGCTCCACCCAGAGCTTCTGAATCAGACTCTGCCTTTTAACGAGATTCCCCAGGTGATGTGCACACACATTAAAGTTAGAGAACCACCATGTTAGGAGGTAAAATCATTAAGAGCATGGGTTCTGGTCTCAGACCTTGAAGCTTGGGATCTTGGGTGATTTATATGGACCCACACCATGGTGTCTCCATGTATACAGTGAGAATAATAATAGTCCTCCCCTCATGAAGATGCGAGAGCATTAACTAAAGTAATGTAAATAAAACACTCAGAATATTATAAAAACTCAATAATACAGTATTAACTATTATTACCCAATTAAAACCGGTTAGCTTTAATTGAATTTTAACTGCCACCTGGAATAGACAAGAAAATGAAACACAATTCTGCATGGATTTCAGAAACACGAAATGTGAAAGGTAATAAATAAAAATATTAAAAATCCTTTAGCAAGTGTTAAAGAGCATGTCAAATAATTCCTGTGTTGAGCCTTAAGCAATTTGGTGGTTGGAGCCTTTAAAATTACCATCCCCCAATTTTCTGCTGTGTCACCAGGTTTTCCTCTACTGTGCAATCCTTTCAGGTTGCCTTTATTCTGCTATTCTGCTCTACCTAAAGAACAACTTCATAGGGTGTATTTTGTTACTTAGGACCACCCCTCACCCCCAATCTTCTGTTGGATTCAAAATACTTCAGCAGCCATAAAATGCTGGCCTTGCTTGGTTGAAACATATGTGCACACTGCCCCCTAGAGGCTTGCCTCTGTCATGAACCTCAAAAACAAGGAAAACTAAAAATTCTTTGCTTGGTTTATGGAGCTGGCTCCAGAGGAAAAGGTCTGAGACCTTGACTGTGACAGCCTGAACAGCTTTGAAGCTGCTACTGAGCGCTACATGCTAAGTAATAATAATATTCACCAATGTGGGACTTTACTACAGTTTGTGAAACGGAATATGATTTCTATGCCCTGGGTTTGTTTCCTTTAAATGTTAGGAACAAAGGTATGGACTACAACAAATCAAAGCAGGAAAACCCACATTTGAAATAAAATCTTGAACAAACTGTGTTTACTGATATGAACATGACACATTCATACCCATGAGTGTGTCCAAAACTTAACATGTCAGAAAAATGATAGGATGACATTAGCCACTGTGAACAAATGACAATTGAGAGGTTCCTGCACAACAGGAAGCGTTCCAAGCACATGTGGTTCTCTCTGAACAAGAGAGAGACAGAGATCCCTGCTCTCATGGGGGCGACATTCTAATTAATACCCTTAACCATTTGCCTTTGTCTCCCTGCTGTCCCACTCGACTTCCTGTGAGCTTCCCTGGGCTCTGGGCAGGTTGTGACTGGCCTTGGAATGAAAGAAAAGGGCAGCTGTTGTGCCCAGGTCACTTCAAAAGCATCTCACATATTTGCCTCTCTTTCATGTCAACTGATGATGTTTTCTCTTTTTGTTTTTTTCCTTTTTGTTTTCTTGTTTATTGTAGTATTGGATTCTTGTTATTATTTGTTTGTTTTGTTTTAGTTTGTCTTTCTCATTCCTGGCATCACTCTAAGCCTTTTGGAGCCATACCAACTGGTATGTCATAACCAATCCCCCTGCCAGCATTATCCTCTGTCCTCAGCCTTGCTTTGTTCTCCTGTGGCTCCTGTCAGTACATCCCTAGGTATAGGGACCTATTTTTCCTTTTTTAGACTTAGGCGAACATCACAGCTACTCAAAGTGAGAAATAAACATCCAATAATACACAGGTTGCAATCTTATTCTACAAATGTGCCAGGAAAGATAATATTTAATTTGAACAGAGGAAAGAATTTAAGAGCATATATCTGTATATGTATGTTTGCATGTGTATTTTTATGTGTACATTCTAAGGCACTGCAGTGGGATCTGACCCTTATCTTGGATCTGGAGTGGAGAAGAAAGAACACTGAGAAGCCTTAGAGCAAGGAAACTTTCCCCTCTGTGCTGCTTTGAGGCACTTGGGGGGAGATCACACTGACCTCCAGTTACATAAGCCCCAAAAGTCACTACTGGTATTAGTTCAAAGGACTCCATTTGAACTCACAAATGTAAGGTGTGTTTCTTTCCCTGTAGATTTTTGTCACTGTCCTCATTCTGAGCCCATCTGATAGTCTCCTAAGCTGCCTCCTGACAGTGCTAATTCCCTCTGGAAACACATTGTCCAGAAATGGCTATGATTTCTTTTCTGTGTAGTCACTGGGGGACTCAACTCACAGGGACTACTCTGTTTCCTTCTTACTTCTTAAGCCCTTCCCTTGCTTATATAGTGACCAAGCAGATAGTGAGGTTCGAGGGGACACCATGTAGCCCAGCATGCCCCCCGAACCCCTCACACACATGTGGATGATTCTGTGTGTCACAATTTCCTCTCCTTCTTTAGGCTCTCAGGAGAATGAATCAAGGACTACCATTGCTCGACTCTCTTCCCCTACACAGCTCTAAGTCCACTTTCAGTTATGGAGTTTCCAGGCCCTTTCCATCAAGCGACCACTGAGGATCCATTAATGGCACATCACACATCCTGTTCCCTGTTTGGCCTTGTGGTCTGGTCTGTACAGAATCTCCAACATTAGAAAATACTGGGCACATGATAAACACTCGATAAGGAACTCTGAGTTGGGTGTGTAGTGCATGTCTATAATCCTACAACTTGGGAGGTGGAGGCAGAAGGACTGAAAGTTCAAGGCCAGTCTGAGCTACATATGGAGACCCTGTCTCAAAAAGCCAGAGCTGGGAATGTAGCTCAGTGGGAGAGGGCTTGCCTAACATTCAAAGAGCCCCAAGCTTGATCCCCAGCACTGCTAAGTAAGTCAGCAAGCCAGTAAGTAAGTAAACAGATAAATAAATGGAAAGGAGAGCTGACAGATGTATCTGTGGAATGCTGACTGTGTGCCAAGCACTACTCATGTTTTAGTTTAATTAATCTTCATAACAACCCTGGTTTCACATCTGAGCAACAGGAGTCTTACAGAGCCTAAATACCTTTCTAAACGTTATACACAGTGGCAACAGAACTTAAACCCGGGGAGTTTATCATCAAAGCTTTTACTATGCTGTACTCCTTCCCCTTGGGGTGAGAATCCTCGAGACCCTCCTGCATCCTCAATTGGGGAGCAAAACTAATAAGTAATTTCAGTCATTAGGAGTTTAGGAATTAAGTCAATAATTATTACTCTTTTCTCCCATCCCTCTTCTTTGAGCTGGAGTTCTAGAGTTCCCAGCCCTGTTCTAGATGAGTTCAACCCAATGGGTTACCCTTCCATCATCAAGGCAAATGCCAACTTTCAGCTGTGGCTTCTTGGCTCAAGATAGAATGTAAGGCTGCAGCACACGGTCTGCCCCAGGAGCCAGCCAGCAGGGACAGCACCATAACTGAACTCTTTAAGTGCCTGTCAGTGATTTCCTAACAAATGGCTTCATTTAGACTCTCTCTCCTACAGGTCAGTCGTTGCTTGTCCACCCAAGGCTGCTATGGGCCACCTCCTGCACTCTCTTTCCCGTTCTGGAAAATGACACTGAAACGGTAATGAGCTTGGAGGAAGCCAACTAGACAGGAAATAAAGCCACTTGGTGTGTGTGCTTGTGGAAGAATTTGGGAAGACCATCCATCCCCTGGGAAAACATACATCTGATACAGTTGTGGCCAGCAATTATTCACGATCTCATTGGTGAGGAAGGCAGATGGGGAATGATTTCAGAATGACCTTTAAGCTAAGAGGACAGGTGGGGTGTGGTTCTGAGAGGCTACTTTGACAAGAGCCAGTGGTGATATAAGAGGAGCTCGGAGCAGGATTTCCTGGAGCAATAAGAGCAGAGTTGATGAACCTTATTTTTAGATGGTATTGATATTTTTAGTGAAAGTATGACAACTTTTCCATTTTGGAGGGTGTAGAGGGAGAAGGGATGATTTCCTGGAGTTAGTCATTTCCTCTCTGCTGATAAAGACTTTAGCAGGGCTCCTATGTCATAGGAAGTGCCTGGCGATGGTAAACACTGCTGACATAATGGGAACTTACACCACTGATGTGTCAGAACACACATATTCCTTCCTGGCCCCTGAGCCAGGTGAGCAGAGGATGCTTCCTGTTTTTACCTCTAGGAGAACCTTTCTACTTCCGGGATGTAGTCTGGAGAATTCATAAGAAGTGCTGCGGTAAGCAGCCAGGACTACAAACTCTGGACAGTGATTGGTGGCAAGAATTGTTAAATGTGCCCTGGCAACTCCTGGAACTGCTGAGTCATTTTTCCCTGTGTGAGATACATATGGAAGCCAAGTAAATTTGGTTCCATTACCATAAAGCAATCTTCATCTGAAATCTGGTCACCTGCCAGAGATGCCCTTAGGGCATGGATTGCATTCATTTCTAAATTTTTCAGCCAATCCCATTGATTTTACCTCTGAAATCTCTTGTGATCTGGTCCCTCCATTCTCCCTCTGTGGTGACAATGATGTCCATCATTGTGGATTAGCAAATCGTATGCTGTCCCTGACAATGATTTCTCTCATATGGTCTGTCTCCACATTGCTAGTAGTATCTGCAGTCTTGGGATACATATAGCAACTTTTTTCCTTGTCCATAGTAGATATTGCTAATTGGCAATGGCACTTTAACTGCTAAGCCCAGACATAGGTGACCACACAATCTTTCTTAACATTGTCCTTCAGCTCTCATGCCCAATCAATTGGAACTGGCATTTGACATAAAGTCAATTTGCCATCTTGATGCTCATTTTCTCTTCCTAAAAACTAAATCTGACTGTGTTTCTTCCCTGGTGGGAGACCACCTCTGTCTCTCTGGTGCTTTCAAAATGTATTCTAAACTCCTTAGCAGATGACTGTACCTTTCACTGTCTCACTCTTCCCTTCCTGTGAAAGTAGATGTAGACTGTAGGCATACAGGTACATCCTATATCTTCTTGCCTCCCTTCCCTCAACTGTGTTTTTCCCCTGTATGCAGGCTTTGGTGAACTTTTTATTCTTTCCCAAACACACTTCACTTTTGTGTAATTCTTTACACAGGGGGCTCTTCCTTTCTAGATTACCCTTTTCCTCCTCCCTACAAAATCCCACTTTTTTTTTTTTTAATTCCAACCCTTATATTTCTTCCTCTGTTATGTTTCCATGACTCCACTTGGCAAAATCAGTTCCCCAACTCTGTGTTCTCACAGATCTCTGCCTTTACTTCTGGTAGGCCAGCTTTGGTGTGCACCCAGCACTCCAGAGGTTGAGGCAAGAAGATCCTGAATTTTAGGTCAGCCTGGGCTACATAGTGAGACCCTGTTTCCAAAACAAACAAACAAACAAGCAAACAAGCAAAAACACACATTATCATCCCATAGACATGCCATAATATACTGTGATTAATTGAAGGTATTATAATTGTGGTCATACATCTGCTTGTAAGTTCAACACATTTTTGACTGCCTGCTGTGTGTCATATTACTAATAGGTAGATTAACACAGAGAATAGATGTGTAATGAACATTTGTTAAGTAAATATATGATACTTTCTTGCTAATCTGAGATACCTTGAGCCTTTGTGTCCGTGGGGTATCTTCTTCAAAATCATAGGAGTCTCTGGGTAGGATTTAGGTCATTTTTCAAGTTTTATGGAAACATGTAAATGTAAGTATTTATAAAACTTACTTTTACAACTATTAAGCAGACAATTTTATATGAATGCATGTATGATTACATGATTTTAATCACATCTTCTCCCCTATTTTGCTTACTTTTTCCTATGGTCACATCCTATATATTGGCACTTGTAAGATGACCATCATCATTCACTTGAGATTGTCCCAGTAAAAAACTCACATCCTGGAAAACTCAGTGCCAAGAAGCCAGGCTAGTTGGCCACCATCTCCCTTTATATTCTCATGTTTCTTCACCAAGTACTCAATCAAAGAATACAATCTGTGATCTTCCATATTTTTTTGGAACACAGGTTTAACATAGGTTTTCTAATGGCTCTTGCTGTTTTATATGACATAATTTACAATTATACTATGACATATTATATTATATGCACTTTTCCCTAGTCTGACTTTCCTACTAACAAAAGATCAGTATAAGTCAACTGGTATAGCTCTAGTTCATTCTTTTTATCAGTTGCGTAATGCTCCACGGAGTGAATATTACATAACATTTTGGCTATTCACTTACTGATTAGTGTTTGTTTTGCTTCCAGGGTTTTTTTTTGTTTTTGTTTTCATTTTTCCACTTTGAACAAGGACACACCCATACATAAATAAATATCTTTGTGTATTGGTGCTTTTATTTTTATGAGATAAAATTTCAAGAATGGGATTACTAAGATGAATAGTAAATGCAATTTCAATTTTTCTAATTATTGCTACAGTGATTTCCTAAATAGCTGTTGACACACCACATTTCTGTCATCATATATTAGTACTTTTTCTGTCACCTCCCCTCCAGCTGATCATCTCTAGGCATGATGACTCTTACTAATTTAAATGTCTGGTAGTTCTTAAATGGATCTCATTGTTTCTTTAATTTGCATTTCCTTGACTACTAGTGAATCTGAATATTTAAACCATGTATTGGCTATTTAGATTTGGTCTTAAATGAGTTTTCTATATACCTTTTACCTACTTTTTTCAATGGATTATTTGATTTACTCTGGATTACTTTAAGAGCTTTTTGTATGCTAGAGGTAGTACGCTTTAAATCTAATTTAAAAATATTTCTTCCTAACTCTATTATCTGACTGTTATTTTCTTTATTAGATCTTTTGCCATAGAAATACTCTTTATTTTTACGTATTCAAATATGTCTGTTCTTTCTTATTTAGTTTCTGAATACCTAATCTTGGTTAGGAAATTTTATTTAACCTAGAGATTATGTATGTAATATCCTGTATTTTCTTGAAATATATGTATTTTTTTTTTTTTACTTTTTACATTTAACTCTATAATTTTTTGGTTTTTGGGTGGTTTTTGTGTTTTGGCAGCACTTGGGTTTTGAACACAGGGCCTCTACCACTTGTTCCACACCCATGACCCTGTTGGTTTTTTGAGAAACGGTTTTACTGTATTGTCTAGTCTGACATTGAACTCACTCATGATCCTCCTGACTCAGCCTTCCTTCTGGTGCTAGGATTACAGGTATGTACCACCACGCCCAGGCTAACTAATTTTATTTTATAGTCAATTTTACTGGCTTATAGCTGATTATGATCTGATTGATACTAATAGTGTTAGACTTTCCATACTTATTGTGTGATAGGTAATTATCAGGTCTCTACTCATGTATTGTCAGTCTAAGGTGAATCTTCCCAAACTACCTTCATCTTCCTACACATAGATTGTAGTACAATATCCATTTTTTTTTTTTTTGCTTGAGACTGAACCCAGGTCCTTGTGAATGCTAAGCTGCACCTCCATCCTTATATTTATTTTGAACTCAAGTCACTTAGCTTCTACCCCTCTTCTCTTTTCTAAAATCAGCATTCTGATTTTCTTCTGGGAAACAGCTTCTTTAACCAGCCTCAGTTCTGTGCTTCCAGGTAGAGTTGGTTCCATGTCCATGTCCAAGGTGAAACAACAAGGACATATCTAAGTCATTCAAGACATTGCCTCATGATGGCTCAAGAAAATTTTTATCAAACAAAGTCAGTGAGACACAGAGGTTGCTTTGCATAGCCATCTGGGAAAGAGATTAATTTGCCCTCTCCTTCCTATTGGCTGTAAATTGAGACTGATATGCTGGTAGCCACTCTGGTACCATTCAGCCTATTAATGAAGCCAAGAAAGTGGAGTCAAAAAATGGAAGATAAGGAAAATGGGTCATAATTCCATTATTTGAGTGCTGGATCCCTTTACTGTTTAATTAAATAAATCAGCAAATTTTTCTTATTTAAAAGAGCTATTTTAGATCAGCTTCCATACCTTTTACAACTAAGAGTCTTAATACACAGGCTTTCTTAGCTGTAGTGACTTAATCATGCTTCTTAAGGAATTCTTTGTATAATTTCCCCAATGATCACACATGTGAGGGGTGTCTGAGCTTGAACACAAGCCACATCCATTACAGGGACTGAGATAAATCCGGCCACATCAGTGGATTGGTGTGGCAAGCCTATGTGTGTTTGCACAGGAACAGAGTTAAGTCTTGGAAGTAGTTCCCCCAACAGCTGAGGTAGGCAGGAATAGAAGCTTGGCCTGGCTGGGATGCAGGTGATTCTAGTAACCTGGGGTTGTCCCTAGTTCACCATGTTGGAGTCTTCAGAGAGGAGACCATGTGTGTAAATGGAAAGAAGTCCTTACTCCACATTCTGTAATTTTTTGTTACTTTACTTACTCAAATTCTGAATGTTACTTTCCATAGTCTATAATGATAAGTTATGACATCCGCAATGTTTGAGAACAGTAGAGTAGACGGGAGAAGAGGATATAGTAGCAGTGGAGGCAGGATTTCATGGGAAGAGTCTGCCTATGGGGGTCAAGGGTGCTGAGTGGACAGGTGGAGCTAGCTGGGGTGACAGCACTCAAAAAACTAACAGTAGTGCCCACAGACAGTAGCACATGGCTGCCCCATGGTCAATGAACACATACCAGACACCTCCTGGAGACTCCATGGAAAAGTCTAGATGAGGGGTTTGGGATATGTTTGAGAGACCTGTGACTTTGCATTGGTAGATGGTAACAACACCTTGTAAAACAGGTTACTGTAATAAATTACCCATAGTGGCAGCTTAAACCATGTTGTGACTTTGCTTTCCTAGGCTTCTGGGAGAATGAGGGCTGTGCTTTCCTAGCTTGCCTTCCCCCAACACATCCTCTTGCTAAAAGTCTACCTTCCTCTAAGAAGGTCTCCCCTGAAAGCAGTTAAGTAGAGTCCAACATATCTTTGAAATACCTCTGTTCTTCACACTTTTCGTGCTTTCTGTAATTTACTTACACACCTCCCCTCCAGCACACTCTGAACAAGTCATGATCATATTTTATTTTCCCTAAACGGAGCACCATACAGGCACATAGTATCTGCTCAATAAATATTTGTAGAATTACCAACTAGATTTAAACACACAAAAACGAAAACTATTCCCTGTTTGTTTTTGAGAAAGAACATATTAGCACCAGCATCTGGGTGAAGTACTGCTGCATTGCTTTCCTTCAAAGAGTTCTGTGGGTTCAATATTGAACTTATGTCGTTTCTTCTTCATGGGGAAATCATAGTTTCTCTTGTGATTTTTCTGGACAAGAGGGGATGTGGCTAGAAATTGAGGGCATCTGACTAGGTTTTTTGAATTAGTGACCTTAATCTCCAATGCCAGAATTAATCTTTCTTTTGTGAGGACCATTTAGCTGAGAAAGAGTTAATACTTACACTACTTTACGAACAAATTGCCTCATTCAGGAAGAGGAAAAAAAAAATTCTCCCAGAAAATTGGATGTCAGTGGATTATTCCCCCTCAGATCCATGGATTAGTGTTCATGGGGAAGGCATCCAAGTGGAAAAAATGTAACATCAATGTATTTGAGGGCAACACTGTTCTTTCACACCACCTCAATTCCAGGCCTCTTTATCTCGCTGCCCTCTTCACTTAAGCCTATTATGGAGTTTTTTTATTATTAAATATCTGAGAGCTCTTTAGAATTAGGATACACTTTTGTCAGTATTAACTGAATCAGCTGTCTCCTTTCCCTTTCACACAAACACTGGCAATTCAAGAATTCTTCAAGATGAATAGGACCTGAAAACACCCTTACTTAATGGCCTTATCAGGAAATGGGAGTTTTATGCAGTGAAGATACATGAGCTTGTAAACTATATAAACATGGTTTTGTTTTTTTTTTTTTTTTTCCTTTAAAAGAAAGACGCACCTTTTATGATGCTCATTGGAAACAATAAATATTAGGCTTAGTAAGCCAAGAGTGAAGTTACTGAATATGAAAAAAAAAAACCCAAAAAACAAAACCTTTGAGGTATCAGTACTCATTTTCCTTGATCATTTAAATAGTCCTGGATGCCTTTAAATGCCTTCATTACTAATGACATTTTCATGAAAGTGGATATATTTTCTTTAACAGTCCATCTATCTCTCCTGCATACTCTTCACCTTCCACAACAAAAAGATGAGAACAAGTTTAAGTTCTCACAAGGTGACTAATAGAATAATAGGCCTGATGGATATTCCAGGATCTTGGATCTTTCTCTTAAGATGTCATCCAAATAGTCCTAAGAGCATTGGCCTTAAGAAATATTTGCCCATTAGCGAGGGGTAAGTAGAGGTAAAGGAGGGAGTGGGAGGGGGGGTGGGGGGTAAGGGGGGAGAAATAACCCAAACATTGTATGCACATATGAATAAAATAAAAATTAAAATAAATAGGGATTAGGACACAGACACAAACAGAGGAAAGACTAGGAAGTTGTAGGGAGAAGACAGATCTACAAACCAAGGAAAGATGAACTAGAAGGATTCAATGCTGTTCATACCATGATCTTGGATTGCTAGGCTCTGAATTGTGAGATACATTTTTTAAGAGTTAGTTTCCATAAATTTTTACAACATGAAGCTACATTTTCAGTTTAAACTTTTAGCCTTCATTAGAAACATTCTTACCACTATTCAATGTCTTTATTTATTTATTTATTTATTTACTTTTATTGTTTTATTATTCATATGTGCATACAAGGCTTGGGTCATTTCTCCCCCCTGCACCCACCCCCTCCCTTACCACCCACTCCACCCTCTAGCTCTCCCCGCCATCCCCTCAATACCCAGCAGAAACTATTTTGCTCTTATCTCTAATTTTGTTGAAGAGAGAGTATAAGCAATAATAGGAAGGAACAAGGGTTTTTGCTGGTTGAGATAAGGATAGCTATACAAGGAGTTGACTTATTAATTTCCTGTGCATGGGTGTTACCTTCTAGGTTAACTCTTCTTGATCTCACCTTTTCTCTAGTTCCTGGTCCCCTTTTCCTATTGGCCTCAGTTGCTTTAAGGTATCTGCTTTAGTTTCTCTGCGTTAAGGGCAACAAATGCTAGCTAATTTTTTAGGTGTCTTACCTATCCTCACCCCTCCCTTGTGTGCTCTCGCTTTTATCATGTGCTCAAAGTCCAGTCCCCTTGTTGTGTTTGCCCTTGATCTAATGTCCGCATATGAGGGAGAACATATGACTTTTGGTCTTTTGGGCCAGGCTAACCTCACTCAGAATGATGTTCTCCAATTCCATCCATTTACCAGCAAATGATAACATTTCGTTCTTCTTCATGGCTGCATAAAATTCCATTGTGTATAGATACCACATTTTCTTAATCCATTCGTCAGTGGTGGGGCATCTTGGCTGTTTCCATAACTTGGCTATTGTGAATAGTGCTGCAATAAACATGGGTGTGCATGTCTTTAAATTGGTTGTGAAGTTTTCAGAATATATGAGCACTTCAACACTACGTATAGACCTTCAAGATCAAGTCAGCAGAACTTGATAGTATAGAAGAACAACACCTTGGTGCTTAAAGGGCAAGGACATGGGTTCCAGTATGGCCTGCGGTTAACTGAAAAACTGAACTAATGGTCTCAGGTTCGCATGTACAAAATTCTTTGACTCTTAGTGATGACTTACAATGTGTAAACAGTTCACAGTCAATCAAGTTAATAAAAGCTTCTCCATTTGGCCAAAAAAAAAAAAAAGAAATATTTGCCCATAAGGAAATAGATTAGTGTCATTGACTCACCTGGGAGGAGCCAAGGCTATTACTCTATAGGTTCCTAAATGTGTCAATCAGAGTAAACACTTGGTGTCATCTCAGGTATTTAAAACCACCATTGGACAGCAGACCCTGTGATGCCAGGCCACTGCGAGGTCTCAGAATTACAATGACACAAAAAGAAACTGGGGCTTCCCTACGGGAGTGGAGAAGGAGGGGCTTCAGATTGGACGAAGAGCAGGGCGTTAGCTAACATTGTGCTCTTGGATAATCCCTAGGTAACATGCAACCTATTTTCTGTATTTGTTTTCCAAAGATGCTTTTAATGTGCTGGCTGTTTGTGTGTATACACCTGAGTAGCTTCTCAGGCGCAGTGTCTGCTGAATGAAGGATGCTTGCTGGCATAATGCTTCAGTGGCTATTAGATATTGGCAACAGGGATGCCTGCCAGCCCCCAACTAATGATTGTGCCAGTTTCTTGCCAGGCATACTGCCCTGTGGAAAAATGGCGTATTCCCAGCTCCTAGGCATCTGAATGAGATTAGACATACATCTCACCAGCACACAGAGAGGAAAGTGAAAATCAAGTGTGAGGAATCAAAAGGAAGTTGCAGAATGCATGGCAGATGTTGTTAGATTTGTCTAGCAAAGTCCACGTGCCAAGTGCATGGTGGATGACATTAGTGAGAGAGGTTAATAGCTCTGGACGGTGCTGCCTGAGCTTTTTAAAAGTGTGCACGGAACAAATGCTAAAGCCGCAGCAGGAATGGCCAAATGAAGCAAGCAGGATTTTCAAAACAAATAGCATGTCATCTGAATATGGAACATCATACAGGCAAAAGTAGTCAGTGGTCCCCGCGATGGTTGAGAGAAGGGTCCTTTGCTTGCTGACTGCCTCGAAGGTGACAGGTTTTGAGTGACAAGCAAATTGCTATGAATTCTGCAGGAGGCAATGACATGCCTAGTTTACATCGTGAATATTTTGGCCTTAATTTATGCTGTGAGCAACGGCTGAGCCCAGGTCCATTACGTGCACACGAAAGACGATTTATGTGAGTTTCATGTACTTGAACTTTAATTATTCACATGATTATCAATAAGAAATAAGGGCAGAACACTGTTGAATGTGAACAGGTTGGTGGGGCAAACAGTTGATGGTAGTAGTGACTACATTTAGATCAGAAGAAGCTATCTCTGCCTTTTTTCTCCACGTTGGGTATGAGGACAAATTCATAAACAGAATTTAGACTTTTCCTCCCTTTTTCACAAACATACAAACTGCCAACCTGTTAATCAACTCCCTGATGGCAGACAAATGTCTCTGTGAAACATGTGCCAGATATCAATTGTTATTGGCTGAAACTCAATAGGATGAAATGAATTGATGCTGATTCTATTCCATGCAATGCAATTGCTGATCAATAGTGAGTAACTGAACATCACTCTGCGAAGAGGAGAATGCTGAAACAGGGATACCAGGATGAGTTATGGTGCATATTAATCACTGTCTAACCATTTTGTCAATATGACTTCCTTCCAACAACCTGCTATGGGATGTAACTCTATTGGGGGAGGGGTCTCCCTGTTTTCCCTATGGGTGTTAATTTGAAGGCTTATACTGCATGACTTAAGAAACCCTAGTCAAGTGCGGCCTTGCACTTGAACTGGTCAAGTTCTAACTCCACAGCATGTGCAACTGGACTTTAAAAAAAAATGCTGAGGGAAAGGGGGGGAAAATGGGAACTATATGACAGAAATTCTTCTGGAATTCTGTGGCTTTTCTTCAGAAAACAAGAGAACAGGTTTTGAGTGACAAGAAAAACAAAAACTCTTGTTCTCCTTCGCTCACCTAAGAAATTGCCAAGGGACCAACAGAGAGAGAGAGAAAGGAAAGATTTTCTAGTCAGGCCCAAAGAAGAAGTTGAACTATTCTGAGGATGAAAATGAAAATACTCAGTAATATTTCCTTTTGAGATTCAGTTGCTTGCTGCAAAGTTACATCCTGGCCATGGGAGCCGTGGGAGCCGTGGGAGCCGTGGGAGCGTGGACTGAAGGTAAGGCTATATGGTCCATTCCTAAGGTGGTTACTGCTGGCACTGTTTCTGCCAGGACTTCAGGCAAGTTGAGTCTGCAGATTCTGTATCGTAATTCCCGCAGAACAAAGGCAGTCCTGTTATCCATTTCCTCCACCTTTAGGGAACAGGATTTTTCTAAGCTTAGAGATTTAATGGTTACTTCTCATTTTGATTCTCTAGCTATTAGACAACTCCTTCCATCAAAAACTTTTTTTTTCTTTTTTTTCACCTCACACTCAGGGGGTACAGGCAGGAGGATTGAGAGTTCAAGGCCAGCCTGAGCTACCTGGTGAGACATACTGTCTCATAAAGCAAAACAAAATAACTAACTTATGTTTTCTTTTCTTATCTTAGTATTTTTTTATCCTAGTATTTTTACCTGTAGTTTTATTTATTTTTTTATCTCAGTATTTTGGGGACAAAATAAAATGTACATTAGCAAGCGAGAAAGCCTAGAAAGAGCCATGATTGGATTTTTCTAGAATAGAATCCCAAAAAAAGGTTTTTCACTAAGACAACACTGATACTTTGGCAAGGAATGACTCCATGATCCCTGGAAGCTGTTTCACCAGGCAAGGTAGTTTGCGAAAAGAAAATGACAGGGAAACTTGGATGTCAGGAATACACACAGAGGCAGGAAGGTGGCTCTCCCTCTCTGCTAAACCCAGCCCTGGTTAGGAGCAGACTCTGTAGTAGCAATGTGACTTCTTAATCAACACTTTCCCAATTAGCAAGACACTCACCATCTTAAAGAGGTACTTGTAAGAGTAGAGAGAAGGCTGGGCCTTCAGGGGCCTCACAGTCTCCTCAGTCAGGCCCAAGCGAAACAAATGCCACCAGCTTGTTGTAACTTGAGCCATTTTCCAGAACCTGTTGGTAGGGTCTCTTGGGCAACTTTCCCTGACTGCCTTTTAAGCCAAGTATTTTCTGATGAGAACTATTTGGAAACGGTTGAAACAGGATGACAAGCTTGTTCACCTGGAGCCAATGAAGCCAAGTGGTTCATGGGGAGCTCCGTGGCTTGCCAGGGTTTGAAATTCTAGTTGGAAATTCTTGGGTTTGTCAGATAATCAGGAAATAGTCCAAGGTTAGGCTTCAAAGTGAAATTCCCTAAACTTCCTCCTTGACAGTGTGTTAGAGATGTGGTGAGAACAGCCACACTTTGAAAGCTTAGGGTTTCCTCTGTCAGCCCAGATCCTTGGTTCCTACAGAGATGAAAGACAGAAATACCGAGATGTTTACATAAAAATATCTTTCTATAATGATATTTTACATTGCATAACTATTTCCTCTGTTAAAAGCATTTCCATGTTTATTTGATACTCCAGTAGCGTGAAGTGAGCAGTACAGGTAGTTTGGGCTCCAATTTACAGATGAGGAAATTGAAGTTGAGGTAATTACTTCATCGTCCCAAGAATAAATAACTAAAAATATGGGACTGAATGAGGGTTTTGTGCCTTAAATAACTGATGTTTCTTCCTTTTTTATGTCACCTCATAAATTTTATATAAATTGACAAAAGACAGTCATTGGAGAATATAAGTCTAGTTTAAGTGTCTTAAAAAAACAAGTTTCAACATGACTTTGGTTTAGTTTCTCAAACCAAAAGATACTCAGAAAGAGATTATCTGGTTATATATTTTCCTCCCCCACCCGAAGTATGAGGCAGGACCTTTAAATCATTCAAGACAGCTAAGAAAATCTCCTATTTTAAAAATATCCCAAGAGAAGAAGATTCCTCAACCCCAATGGGTAACTTTTCCTGGTGTTTAACATTTCTCAAAGTCAGGAAATTCTTTCTTTGTGTCCTAAATCCCTGATGCTGTAGCTTGAGCCCGTTTCCTCCCGGTTGGTCTTCGGTAGAGATGCCGAACAGCTGGCTGCGTTCCTGGACGTGAGAGATATTTCAAAGACGAGGAGAAGGCTGTTAAATCGCTCCGCAGCCTTTCCTTCCCCAGGTTCACTGATCCCTGCTCCTTTCACGATTTCTCAAAGGTCTCATTTTCTAGCCCTTTAATCGTTTCTCTGCCTTCTCCCACATAACTCAAAGATTCTGTTGAGACTTTGAGCTGAGAGAGAGGAGGACTTTGTTCTTAGAGTGGGGAAACCTGGGAAAGGGGGTCAACCACCAAACCTCAGTCTCCATTCACCACGTGAATACTGATGGTGGCCCTGCGCTGGTACTCAGAAATCCAACAATTTCAAGAAACTGGATTGGATAATTAATAAATTAAATACTACAGTACCTCCAGAATTGTAACAGGGTATTTGGTATTTGGCAAAAACTTTCTCTATCTGCGTCCAGTGTACCCACTTCTTTGGGCTGAGAAGTCTCTACAAACTATCCTAAAAGCTGTCAAAAAATAACTCACTGGAGAATTTTTCTGGGGTGGAAGTTTCCAGAATGTCATTAGTTACTTAACATTTCACACGATTCTTAGGCTTTTATGATAACACAAAAGGGATCCACTAAGGCACAAGCTTTATATAGCTCTGTGATTTTTATCTTGCATTTTACACTTAGCCATTGACTTAGTGTCTAATTATTATAAAAATCACATAGCGAATAGGACCAAGATGTCAAGCAGCTTTAAATAAAAGAACAAAAACTGTGGGATAACTTTGAACTTGAGACTATTTTACATTCTTGCTGACTTCCCTGAGAAATAGCTACAGGTGTTCCTAGAACGAGGTCAGAATGTCATATGGAGAATGTAGAGATGGGAAGGAATCTATCAAGGGGTAGAAACTTGCTATGCATCTGTCACACATCTAAGGTTGGCTAGGCACATAGCAGGCCTAGAGATCTTTAACTAGATGATGTAAATAGCCATGTAATAACTTTGGTGATCAGGTTGGTATCTGCCAATAAACTAAAGACGGAAAACATTGGTGTTTCGGTAAGATAATTGAAAAGAAACAAATGGGTTGCAGAAATGCTAAAGATTTCTGGTTATAATGATCCCAGCTGGCCTTGTTAGTCAGTGATAATTTATACTAACATGCTCCTCCCTAACATTCTTTTTATTCATTTATTTAGCCAAACATGGTTACTGAAAGACTTTGAATATACACCATATAGAAATCTAATTTTTATTGTGAAAGGTGGTTGACAAAGAAGACTAAAAAGTGAAGAAGTATCTGTTCATAAGACCTATTCACCAGGTCACTGAAATGACCTTTCTGTAGGCAGGAAACAATTACCCACTTGTTTATCTTCTTCATTAGGACCAAATGACCCTCTTCAAGCAATGCCATCTCATTTTCACTGGCTCTTTGGTTCCTCCCAGGGGGCTCAATAAGAAGTAAAACCCTGGTGTTGCTATTAAGAACCTGAAATCTTATTCCCCACCCTGTTCAGATAACTGTGGGGAACCAGACTGAAAGCTGGGCCTCTCAGTACTTTCCGCCTTTCAGCTTCTTTATACTTGGTGTGAGGGCCTTGGCTGTTTCATATACTGAACAAAGAATACCAGAACTCTGTCATAAACAAGAAGGAAATGTCTCAACCTTACTGGTATTCCCAGAGCTCAAGCTGCTATCCATCAATAAGTAGACTCAGTGACTTTAGGGAGGGCTCAATTTCAGGATTTGGCTACTTGTATTTGAATCATGGTTTAATCAACAACTACCCAAGTGACTTGCACAAGTTCCTTAGTTTTCCAAGCCTTTCCAACCCTCTATTAAAGGCTCTAATATGAATCCCATAGAATTATAAAAACAAGCTAGGTATTCCATGTAAAGTTCTTAATAAAATGCTTGGCAGGAGGTAAAGGTTTAGTAAGTATTTGCTACTATTATCGATAGACCTGAACAAATTATCATATACATGATCAGCCTGAGCCCTGTCTTCATTTCTTTGCACACTTGCTTCCTGCCCACCATCATCTCCCTCAGGCAGTATGGGGTTGTCTTTCAGCATCAATAACTTTCTTATTCTTGGTTTTTCCTTGTCTTTTGGAAGGTGCCCTTAGAGGTAAAGGCTTATTTATCCCTCAGTCACTTCTGCTTATAGCCATTGCTTATTTCATCACATAAGGATGTGATTGGATTTTATCTAAATTCACCTCAATAAAAATGTTATGGTGTGAAGAAGGGAGTACATAGATTGTCTTGCTCTGAATCTACACAACGTTGCGTAGCCTTGTTGGTCAGATGTGGGGAGTGGATTACGAGAAGCCTATGAGAACCTGGCATAAGCACAGTTTTGCTCAATGATCTACAGGCTGAGTTTGGCATGGCCCCGGCTGCAGAAGGGGGCAATGGCAAAATGCAGTACAGCTGCTTTTCCTAAGTTGTTTACATTCAGAGAAAGAAGTAGAGAGCAGGTTTCTCTTGTTACAGTGTCTCACCCCTCCCTGAGAACTGTTGCTTCACCTCCTTGTTTACCACTTTATATAAAAAACCTCCTGAAGGAGGAGGGCTGATTGGAGGATTGAGGGGGGTTGATTGGTAGTTTTTTGGAAGGGTTCATTGGCTGGCTGCAGGCTGCTTGTGAGAATGAATGCTGCTGCTGCTGCTACTGGCTGTTGTGTCTCTGAATGTGAGGACTGAGACTTTAAGAGAGAACATGGGACAATGCAAGTCTGCGGGCCAAGGCTTTAAGAGAGATTAAAGAAAACATGGAACAGAGCGAGTCTAAGGAAAGAGACTTTAAAGATTGGAAAAGAAGCAAGGTTTTAAAGCATAGTAAAGAAGTAAGGCCTTAAAGAGAAGAGAAGAAAAGAAGCAAAGTAAAAGAAAAGAATAATAGAGAAAAAGGAGCAACGAGGCTGTTGTGCATCTCCATCCGAGTGCCCAACACACCTGACCCCAACTTTATGCATATTTGTTTATCCTTTGTCCTTTCTGCATCTCCAGTCACCCCTAGTTAGGTCGGGAGAACAGAGCTCGAGAAAGCTCGAAACAATCAAACTGGCTTACAAGTCCTGAGCTATGATGCCACAGCTTCAGTTATTCTTCATTCCTGTAGCACTGAGTTTATGCCCCCTGCTCTGTAGTTACTTAGATATATATTACCTGGATATTCCCAGACTGCTGGTGGGTGATTTGATGACTGAGAAAGAATGATACGAGACTATCTGATTGGGGACAGGAGGTACTGGATGAGCTATAAGGGAAAAATTGGTCTTAAGCTATATCCCCCTCCAGAAATTACCTTTAAATCATACATGTCTTTCCTCACTGTTTGGAAGAAACTCAATGTGGTCTTTCCTATCTAAAGGCAAGAGGTAGCTAGGAACATAGCGGGTCTTTATTCTTCTTTTCTTTATAAATCTCTGATCAAAGCAAGAAGAATATCCCTGGAGTTCAGAGCTCATGGGGTGCTGGAGTTTAGAATCAAATCTCTATAATTTTCTTCTCCAGGCACTTCCAGGGGAAAATCATTTAGTCTTGGTATAAGTGAAAGACTTGTTTGGATTTGACCTGCTTAATTCTCCTAGAGTTAAACTGCATGTGAATAAAGAAGCTTTTAAAGCAGATGTAGGCTCTACCAGGAAACCACAGCTCATTAAAGAAAAAGAAACCCTGACAAGATTCCCTCCCATCACCCTTTCTAAAAACCCCATTTTAAAGATAACAAGAAAGTGACTTTTCAATGTAACTCCACCCCCACTTGGGTGTAAAGGGCACAGGAGATTAAGCTCTTTAAATAACAAAACTTTTAAATCCAATATCTTGGATACAAATGCAAATTCTCTCTCTCTCTCTCCCCCTCCCCACCTCTACCTCTACTTACCTGTCTTTCTCTTTCCTGGTGTAACAGTGCTTCTGAAACCTATTTTACTAAGATGAGGAAAGTGGTAGGGAAGAAAAGAAAAACTTTGTTATTGCTTGAAGCCATTTAGTTCCCTCAAACTTCCATGTAGCTAGCACTTCATGACTGTGTTAGTCAGCTTTTTATTACTGTAACTAATACTTGAGATAATCAACTTATAAAGAGGAAAGGTTTATTTTGGCACAGTTTTGGAGATTTCAGTCCATGATTAGTTGGCTTCCTTGCTTTTGGACCTGTGTGAGGCAATGTATCATGGCAGGGAGTTTGCAATACAGCAAAAGCATTCACTTTGTGGCTAGAAAGCAGAAGGAAATAGGGAGAGGAAGAAGCTTGGGGTCCTACTGTCCCCTCCAAGGACACACGTTCCAGTGACCTGAAGACCTCCCACAAGGCCCCACCTCTTAAAGTTTTCACCATCTTCCACTAGTGCCAAGCTGGGAACTACTAAATTTTAAGCCTTTGGTGGACATTTAAGATTAAAACTGTAACAGGGATATCTCCTCTTTCTTTCTTTATGGTGGCTTCTACCTAATATCATTGCACTTTGCCATTAAGATAGTAATTTCCAATCTTATTGTAAACGAGTTTACTGGGCCCTCCATTCTTACAGCTTTCTGCAACACGTCTGTTAATTAGCCTTCCTATCGCAGAGATTTGGCCACACCTGAAAGCAAGGGTGTGTTTTCTGTACACGCTATTATAAAATAATTGTACACATATGTTTTCTAAAGTCTCTGATCTTAAGACTGTATTTTAACCAGAATTCAGACTGTATTTTTAACCAGAAAGAGCATGAAATTTGGACTGAGAGACATAGTGGTTTGATATTTCCTGTTATGACCTTATTCGAATAGCTTTATCTTTCTCTCAGTTTTCCCATCTGTAAAATGAAGATAATGATTCTGGGTTTCTTCTATTTTCTTCTGTCATCCATTATGCTTGGTTGTGAGAAAAATTGTTCCTCCAGTCATCTTGATTTCTTTCCATTCAGGAAGAAAGGGAGATAGTAGGTAATATTCAAAAGGTATATGCCAGCTGAATTTGTCCCTTTTTGTCAGAAGAGTAATAGTTTTCCTGAGAGCTTTAACCATTGACTTATGCTTCCTCATCATTGGCAAGTTGTGTCACATTGTCTCCCATAACTGTAAGGAAGCCTAAGAAATCAAGTTTGTTTAGTTGGGCAAATTATTGGCCCGAAAAAATCAGGGTGCTGTTAGTTTGAAGAGACAAAAGGGAAAAATGGATCCTGGAAGCCATAGCAGTGTTTACATCAATCAACTTCCCAGTATTGTTGTGAGGATTAAATGAGGCATTTCTGTTACATGCCTAATAGTCTGATGTGCTTGGTGGAGGCCCCTTCACAACATGACTTCGATGAGACCACATCCCTCACGTGGATGTGGGTGTGAACATTCGGGAAGAAGATCAAGCACATGCTGATGGGTTCCACAGGGGACTCTGATGCCTTTCATCAACACACTTGACCTCTATTTCTAGGCCGGAGGAGAGTCGTGTTTACGTGGTTAAGCCTCTCTCCCTGAGGGAACTCTCAGCAGTGCAGAAACGTAGGTCTGCCAAGACCTGGGCTGGCTTCAGAGCCCTACCTCATCCTCTGGGCTTGCCTACATCTGAATATAATAATATGTTGATAAAATACCTTGTCAAGCTCCACAGCCGTTCTCTGCCACACAGTCTCATTACACTCCTGCTTCATAATTAAAATTGAAAGAACACAAGCCTGCTGGACCTGTCCTTAGAGTGCAGTGTGGCTGCCATGGAAGGAACATCACATTTGATTTCTTGGCCTGAACCCGTATGCTGGCAGGGGCCTGGGGCCTTTGTTCCATGTGGCAATTCAACTTCCTCCAATTACTTATCAAGCAATGTGTGTGAGGGACTGTGCTCCTGCTCTCATTTGGGGAGCTGTAGCCTAGGAGGCCTTGTGACAGGATAAGGGGCAAGATGAAAGAGACTTAGGAGAAAAGAATGACCTGAGAAAGACACTAAGCTAGAGTCACACACTGGTAAGAAAAATTCAGCCCTTTCAATGTTCCCATGCAAAATGCAGGGCTGGACTTACTCATTCAGAACATCATAGCTTACATTTCTAAAGTACCCAGAGGGCTGGGAAAGAGCAGAAAAATACAGCATATACATATTTTAGGGAGCACTTCATTTCTAGCATAAATAGTATACCATTGGGACATAGATGAACCTTTTAGCATTAGAGCATGTAATTCAAGCATGAAGCTACCCATCTCATAAGTTTGTGTGGATGCTGCCTGCCCCTAAGAAGAAAGAAAAAGCTGAAGTTTCCTGCATCCATCTACAGCCTTCTGTCCTTCCAAGACAGAATCTAGTCTTCTTCAAGGACAACAAAACTCTGCCACGGTTGATGGAGACCAAGTCGTGTCCCTTGAAGGACAAGCTCCACTGAATCTTTTGCAAGTGGGGAGGGGGACAGATGTGACAATTTTTGTTTTTGAGAAACTTTAACTGTAAAGTCTTTTGCGCATTCCAAACACATATCTTGCTGAAAGCCAGTTTTTCAGGTGCTAGAAATGGCAATGTGAGTAAAAGTGAAGAATGCACAAGACAAGAGTCAGGGAGCACACTGAAATGGTATAAGAGACATATATTAGTCAAGACTATTCTTATTTCAAGTTACAGAAACCATGTTTAAACTGTCTTAATCAAAGAAGAATTAGAGAATTTAGGGCCTTATAAACGGAAGCTCGGAAGTAGATCCAAGTGCTCTAGGCAGTTGCTGGATCCATGGATCAGGTGCATTTTTTTTTTCTCTCTGTCTCTTGGCTCTGCAAGCCCCTACCTGACCTCATTCTCAGCTGTGCTGTCTCTATAAGACAGCCACTGGTAACCTGAATTTATGTTTTCCTGGCTAAGCAACTCCATAGAAAGAAGGTGTATTGGTTACCTATGAATTTTAAAATATGCTGTGTAGCAAACTACACAATCATAATAGCACAAGGAGCATTTCTTTCTTTTCAACTTGAAGGTTGACTTTGGGGACGCTCTGCTTCAGTCCGAGGCAGTGAGAGCTGTTTCACATGTATTCATTACTGGGCCAAAGATGACAGGCTGAAGCTTCCCCAAGGAAGCTCTTCTCAAGTCAAAAGCTGAGGTACAAATGGGCAAGTCCCAAAGCACAAGTGTATTTCAAGTCCCTACTTGCATGATGTTTACTACTATCTCATTGACCAAAGTAAGCCACTGAGCCAAGTCTAAAGTCGAGGATCAAGGAAATATATTCTATATGTTTATTGGAAGAACTGCATAGTTACATGGCAAAGGTATGGATATAAGGACGGATAGATAATTAGTACTAATAATTCAACCACGGAAGACATCTATTTTCCAAGACCCAATTTCAGGGAACATGCAAATGGCTTTGTTTGAATAACATGCCTTGAACCAATCTTTAGTATGTAAATGGGGAACTCTGAATTGCTAGCTTGGATGATCCAGTGCATTCTATGGAAATGGTGCTAGTGTGGGCCACAGGTTATCATAAATAATAGCTCCTGAGAACCACATGGAGTGCAGGAAGAATTCTCCAGAGAAACAAGAAGAACAGACAAAAAAAAAAAAAAAAAAAAAGGATGCATAGTAGGCAAGAGCCATAGCTGCAACTGCCTACTTACCACAATAAGAAAGGACTTCAAAAATCCCATCCAGAGAATCAATGACTTGAGTCCTCTAGAAATATACTTGAGATGGTGGAGTGAGGGAGGCATATGCTTAGGATTTTTGTCATGAATTTTACTACTACCATGTCCCCATTTATGCATTCACATTTATGCATGCAGAATTGCTATGAATTGGATGTGTTTTATACCCAAAGGGTTCATGTGTTGTCGGCTTGTTCCTTGGTATAGCAGTGCTGATACAGTGGAACTTTAAAGGGTAAGGCCTGGTGAGAGATAGTTAGGTCATTGCAGACGCTGCCCTCACAAAGGATTAGCATAGTTCTTCCGGAACTCCAGTTGGTTCCCTCAGACTGAATTGTTATAAAAAAGCAAGGCAGCCCCGACCCCCCTCTTTGGCCTCCTATCTTGCCTTGTGATCTCTCCTCTTTCATGTACTCTTAACATGATACCATCTTACATTATGTGATAGAGCCAGGGAGGCCCTCACCAGAGCCTCCTGGATGGTGGTACCAGCACTTGGGTCTCCAAATCTGTGAATTCTTTAAATCTCTTTTCTTTATACATTACCTAGCCTCAGGTATTTTGACTATGGAAAATACACTAATATATACATGCACATGCATATATATATATATATATATATATATATATATATATATATATACATATATACACATATACACATGGCTATGATCTTGCCTTATTACTAAAACATGCTTCTAAGTGTGAAGTTGGTATTTTCTGTAATTGTCACTATTACTGTGTATGCATAATAAATTATCCCCATATTTAATAACTTATAGCAATGACATTTATTTTGCTCTCAAATCTACAATTTGGGCCTATCAGGTATAGATCATTTATGTTCCAAGAGGAGTCAGCTCAAAGGCGGTGGCTGAATCATCTGAAGGGTCACCCAGGGGCAGACAGCTGAAAGCAGATTGCTTTTTTATGGCCTAGCCTTGAAAATCTCATAGCATCTCTTCAGTTGTAAACTAATCTCCAAGATGGTCACCAAGGCCTATATGTGTTCAAGGGGAGGATATGGGCTCTCTCTCTTGATGGGAAGGGATATTGTTGCAAAAGAGTATGCAGAACTAGAAACATTGTTGAGGTCATTTTTGGAAAATGGTGGCAGTCTGCCACCATCACGTTCTCTTGCCTGGTCTGATCTGAGTATGAATAGAACATGGATTTTGAAGTCATTAACATGCAGGTTAAAATCTTGTTCTACCATTAATTGGCTATATGACTTTAGCCAAGTTTTTCACTCACTCTGAGCCTTAGTTTCTTTATCTGAAAAATGGGAATGCAAATACACAGTATGGTGGGCAATTGTGAAAATTAAAAGAAATGTTTTTAATGAAGCTCCCACTCAATAGAGTAGTCTTCTTTGCTACCCTCCTCAACATATCCTCAAGGGTTTTCTTGAGTCAGTAATGGCGATTGGAGTAATAGACTCAGTTTTTCCCTGAGCACAGGGACATACAGAGTGTAACATCTGTTGTGAATGAGTCAAAAACTGGACTCTGACCAGTAGCATACAAGTCCCATTGTCCTTGAGATCTTTAGATCTTTTCATTGAACTCAGCAGACCGTAACCTAATTAAATGAGTGATAGAAGGACACATTGAGGTTCTGGGAGCTAAGTTTTGTTTAATAATAAGTGTAGTACAAAAGTTAGCTCAAAGTTGACAATAGCTCTGCCCTTTTTAACCCTGTAAGATAACATGAAAACATAGATGTTTGAAAGAAAGAATTTATCCAAATACAGTCATGATCAAAAAAAAGTTTTCTAACTTTCACATACTTCTATTTAGTATATATAAATTAGTGCAAAAATGCCATCCATTGGACCAAACATCTATTTTGGGATTCTGCTACAATGAACCTTTCATTCTAATTTTTTAATTAGGATACATTCCTTATACGGGGGGAGATTCATAGTAATAATTCCGATTAGTCTAATTTACATTGCCCTCATCATCTCTCCCTCTCAGTCCCCTCCCCATCCCACTTAAAGCAGTTGCAAGAGGTTTTTTAGTTCTGTTTCACATAGGTATATGAAATCCATCAATCATACACCATCACCTTAGTCTCCTTTCTTTACCCTCTCCCCTCCCATTAATACCCCCTCTCTTCCCCTCCCCCCCCCATTGTGCCTATTTTACAATCCTGGTTTTCATAATTAATATTTGAGTTGACATTTGAAGGGGTGTCTCAATATATGCCCACTGTAGATGTGTTTTACTTTGGTGTGTTCATTCAGTCCCTTGAATACTCTCTCTTACCCCTTTAGCTCCCACCCCCTGTTTTTCAACAGCTTTCAGTACACATCCTTATATCCTCTACCTTCCCATTTTATGGTATGTGATTACAATGAACCTTTCTTCTCAACATATGTTCTCTTCTCAACATATGTTTTTTCTCAAAAGAATAGAATTTTCTTTCATAGGAAATAAAATCTTATTGTCAATTCTTTCCTTCCCACTCCACTTTCCACTTTTAACAAATCACAATCTTTCAGGAAAGGGTAACCAAATAAAAATGTGTTTTACTTATTGAAGCAGTGAATTAGGTCATTGGAAAGCTCACAAAACAAGTACCAACTCTCTCCCTGGGCCTCCATTCTTGCAGACTAGTGTTCCGTGGTAATAGGCTCTGCTTGATGAGTTCAAGCCTAGAGGACTTCAAGGATAAATGGGGTTTACTTGGGGGTTGTCTTAAGATTGTGGTTCAGAGCTTGCAGATAGACAGTCTAGGCCATTCTGGAAAACCAAACACACTTACCCACCTAGTTTCTTCAAGGCACTTTAGTTTGAGATCCACCTAGAATATGCTTGGATTCCAATGACTCACCAACACTCAGATTGAGGGTAAGAGATGCTCAGAGTAATTTATTCATTGATCCTCTGCACAACCCTCCCCCCATTCTTTTCCCAGCAGGAAGAAGGCAAAGCCCCACTTGGGATGATGGCTAGTTGTGAAATGGCATACAGGCAGAATTATTTTCCAGATATCTCTCAACAACTAATTTGTCTCTTGAAGCATGAAATCTAATTACCCATGTTGGACATACTTGCATAATCACAAGTTTTGTTGCACAAAACTGTTCAGTCTTTTAAAATATAAAGGCAGAATACTGGTTACAGAAACATCTTTGACATCAGAGATTGGTACTAGTAAATATTTAGTGCAAAAAACTTTCCTAGTATTGATTTTCCTGTGCTGCCTTTTGGTAGTGTCAAGCCTCTACTTGCACTTATATTTTGCTTATTATGTTGACAAAGAGGCACCAGTGAGTTTTTATTAAACCCTCATAATGCAAAGGCCTGCTATCAAGTTCATCCTAATCTTTTGCTAATCCTGTTCTTTGCTCCTTCTCATAGTACATAAATCTTCCTCAACCTCTGAGCAAAATCATGCCCTTCCCCAGCATTTGTCAATCTCAGTTCCACTTTTCTTGAGATAAGGTGACCAGAACGAAAACGAGACTTCCCACAAGGACAGAATCATACCACCTCTTCAAGGGGAAACCTATTGACTGTGAAATGACCAGTCATAATTTTAGCACCCTCCTCACTTTTCAAAAAGAAATGGGGATGTCACATTTACCAGGCTAATGGCTTTTGCTCTTAGGAAAAGCTGAAGTTAGACTTAAAAGTGGCTAATCGTGACTATTAGGGAAAAGGGATAGGAGATTTGACCTATTAGGAAGCCATGATTCCATTGGAAATTTGATTTCCAAGACTGTTTGGGGAACTCAAGTGGGATGTTAGCAGAGACATGTGTACAAGGGGCCAAGTGTGGTAATAGAGGTTGCATATATAAAAGACAGAGCAAACAGTCCAGAAAATGGGATAGTAAAGGGGTTTAAATATCTGATGTATATGTGGAACTTAATTTGTGTCAGTGACTACTTGTAGATATTACTCACAAACTACTTTGCTTAACCTTCCCAATAGCCTTAAAAAAGGTGGGGACTATTATCACAGTCCTTTTTACAGAGGATATAGAACCTTGGAGACATTTTTGGATGCTCTCTAGACCAATTATCTTAATTTTAATGTCTCTCACATCATTGGGTCCTTGTTTTACGTGCGTTTTTGTCATTTAATCCCTAAAACAATCCTAGGAGAAAGTACTTTTCCTTATTACAAATGGAAACCAAGTCCCAGAGAGGTTACAAAACATCCTCAGGTTCACATAGTTAACCAGTGGCAGAGATGAGATTCAAACCAAGTTCTGCCTGATGTACCACTCAGTCTTTCTCAGAAAGAACTCCTGGGCTGCTGTGTGGTGGCCACTGTCCTGACGTTTCCCTGTCAGAGCCAACACAAACTACAAGTCTGTGACTAGGCTTAGGAAACGTGAAGTCCCGAAGTGTCACTAAGTTTCCATCATTCTCAGTTTCTTGTTTTCCTGTCTTTGGACTTCTTTAGAGCTTGACTGGATCATGCCTTTGGCATTTTAATCACAGCCTGCCTGCTTGGGAAGCTCAAATTAGCTTGTTAGTTCTTAGGGGAAGCTGAGTTTGTAAGCAATTGCCGAGTCCGGCAAAAGCGCACTATCAACAATCAATAAAACAGAAAAGCCGGAAGGCAACTAGAATGTAATCATCTGTGAGTAGTGTAGGCACCCCCCTCCACGCGAACCCATTCTTGAGATTTCAACTGGTTATCCCATCGCAACAAAGTCCCTGCATCTCACAAGTGTAGTAAACTCTGCCCCTCAAATGTTAGGGGGTGGGCAAAGAAATACGTCTCTTTTAAGAAATGTTCACCACGTAAGGACACCAGTAAGTACAACTTCATATAGATTCATATATACATATATATGCGTATTTACATATATACATATGCATATAAATATGCATATTTATGTATATACATACATATTTACATATATATGTAAATATTGTGTGTATGATAACTGGGGTTTGAACTCAGAGCCTTGAGCTTGCTAACTAGGCAGGCACTTTACCACTTGAGCCACACCCCAACCCTTTTATGCTTCAGTTATTTTTCAGACAGGGCCTTGCGTTTTTGTCAGGGGTGTACCTCTGATTCTGACCCTTCTACCAACATCTCCTGAGTAGTTTGTATTGCAGGCATGAGCCACCACACCTGACCTCCATCCTTATCACTTTATTTTGGTGAGAAAATTGAACTTGTAGGATAGTAAATAACTTGCCAAAAACCAATAATGAATAATCAATATTATGTCATCTTGTTCATACTGAGGGCCTCAAAGAGATAGCATTGGAACCCAGGCCTAGTGAAGGGCTAAATCTTTTTTTTTCTAAGTCCTTGCTACTGAATAAAGTAAATGTCACAGTCTATTCAATGCCTTCTTCTTGGTCTTTTGGGGGCAGTTATCTGTGTCTTCTATTCACTATTTCCATATTGCCTTGAGAATTTGCCCGTAATGAGAAATGCAACAAGAATAAAAATACTGTCATACTAACCTATTCCTTAAATTTGTGTTGTCATGTGGAATATAGTCCTCAGCCTTTGTTTGCAGTGGCTGCAGTAGAATTTCCCAAACCTGCTAACTGAAGCCCATGTTTTGCTGGCCCAGTGACCAACAGAACAAAAAGCTACAACTTATCTCTATAGAATATTAATCAAAGGTCTCTGTGCTATGGAATCCTTCTCTCAATTAGAGAGCTGTCTTGGGAGTAATGTTCTCTCTAAAAATCATGATATACATAGCTCTATAAATCGATGGAAGACTTGTGACCATTAAACTTAATTGATACAGAATTTAGAGGAGTGCATTTCAATCATGTTGCCATTTTATTTGAAAATTAGTTTCTGGCATTACCTCTTTCCTTTTCTTGACGGGCAGGGACACGTTGTGCCCTGAAGTGAGAAATCTAGGAACCAGGTTGAAGCAGCTCTGAGTGGAAGGCCCCAGAACAAGGCAAACAAACAGGAGATGCTTTCAGGTGCTGTAAACAAGCAGACATAAAACAGGAAATAAAAACTGATTTTAAGTAAAATCAGCAACAACTTGGTTTTATATAGGACCCCATAAGTTCCACAAGAATAATACCCCATAGCACTTTATAGTGAAGCAGAGTAAAAAAAGGCTGCTCTGAGGCCCATGCTAGGAAAATAATTAACTTCTGGAATATGTTCTCAGGCTTGAGTAGGTGCAATCCTTTCCTTGAGATTATTGGTGGCAAGAGTGCTAGGGAGCTGTAGTTTTCTGTAATTGGCTCTGGTTGGAAGCTGGGCTAACAAGAAGAGCAAAGACAGCTTATAGTTAAGAGTGTTCTGAGGGTGTGTGTGTGTGTGTGTGTGTGTGTGTGTGTGTGTTCATATGTGAATTGCAGGCACTAGTCTCACTGCATGGAAACCCTCCCCAAATATGATCAGATTATCTGAACTAGAGCCATCAATGAAGCACTATGACAATACTAAGAGAAACTCAGAATTGCTTATGTCTTAGGTACCCAAATTCACTTACCCTGTTACCACTTTCTAAATGCATTCATAAGAGAAAAAAAAACTGTAAGATAAACATAAATATCTTTTTAAAAAGAAAAATATAAAAACCCTCAAGAAGTGTATTCTGTATAAAACCTTCAGGAAATACTTTATATGTATGGTAATTTTTTCCAAAGAAGCCATATTTATCCCTCAGTTCAGACTTTCTAAGCACATGATTCTTTTTCTATCTCTTCTTTTATATCTAGAAACTCATGGCAGTTATTAATGGTGAGTTACTGTGATTTCTTTAAATCTATTTCCTCTGAGAAATAAAATGCATGAATAGGGGTAATTAACTTTCTCCCTTAAATTCGTCTAATTCTTCTTTATTCCTTTCTTTGGTATTCTGCATACATCAAAGAGTATGTGAAAATTTCTGGTTAGAAATGAGCTTATAATGGCAAACATTCATTATGAGAACAATGTTTATTTACTTATATACACTGGCTGTCCCTAAAACTCCACTTATAGACACTGGCTTTTTTAAAAACACCTAAAACATCCAGTTAAATGTCTAAATAAAATAGTTAGTTTACTTATGAAATTCCCAAACATTTCATTGTTAAACTTTTGACTTTTCACTATATTATTTAACTGTAGGGATGATAGAATATAATTTGAGATACCATAATATTTTAAGTCAGGCAGTTGATAGGTGGACTTTTAGAGACATAAGAAGTTGTATACTTGAAGAAGTGTAATAACATCCATCTGAGTAAGAAAGATGTATATACATCCATTTTGTTTTCCAACACACCAAATCACTCCCCAAAAATCCGCAGACACAAAACAAGTGAGATATATTTTCTAGTATTATTTCTAAGCATTTGCAATCTAGGAGAGATTGAATGCAAAAAGAATGACCATTCTTCCCAATGTGGAATGTGATATTTGGTATAAGAAATATGCAAAATGCTATGAAATCTCAAAGAAGATCAAGACCAACTCTGTTTTCCATGAATTTGCAGCAATCAGGGAAGTCTTGTGTTGTTTTTTTTTTCAAAAATTTAGTGTACATTAATTGTACAAAGGGGTTTCACTGTGACATTTCCATAGATGTATACAATGTACTTTGATAAAATTCACCCCCTGCATTATACTCTCTTAATCCTCTCCACCTCCCCCATGTTCAAACATTAGTTAGCAGGTTTCACTGCAATATCTTCATATACCTATTATCATGTTCATCCCCAGCACCCTCTCCTTTCCCCTTCCCTCTGCCCCTGGCTTTCCTCATCCCCTGACAGACAGTCCTCCCTTTATGCTCACATCTCAGGGCAGTCTTGATAGGGGACTTGCATGTAGAGCAATTTGAAATCTCTGGTGCCTATAAGTATAGTAGATATTAAATTCTTACCTTAACATAGCTCTGAATGATAGGTGCACCTTTTATAAGCAAGGAAATTGATTCAGATTGAGGTACCTGATTGGAAAAAAGTATGTACAGAATATGCTGACTAGATCAGTCTGGCTGGAGAGCAGAAAGTGCAGAGGATAAGGATAGAAGTTAAATTGAGGAGACATTCAAGACTTCTCAGTTGCAAGGATGAGAAGAGCATGATTTTGTGCAGAGTGGTGATATAATCAGCACTGAAACATTGTTTGCAAACAAAAACTTGATTCACTTATGTTCAAAGTACTTTCTTGGAAATATACTTGGTTGCTCAGAGAATCAACAAGAAGACTGAGGGTAAGTCTTGGGAAATGGACAAAGATGCTGCTAGCACAGCTGATTGTGTTGCTGAAATAGTCTGGTTATAAACCCTCCTCTCACGACGACCTGGCCAGTGGGCATTGCTGGACTCCAGTCCATGAGCACCACCACCCAGGACACTGGTTGTAGACCCATTTCCCTCCACCACCACCCCCCACCACCCCCCCCATACACACACAGTGGGTGTTAAACTCTTCTTGTCTCTGCATCTCTTGCTCCAAGAGCAGAATTCTAGATGCTCACTGATTAAACTTGAGTCACATGCTTTCCCAGTATCTTGGAGAATGTATTTGGACTTCTTTATGCTTGCTACAAATAAGATGAAATTCAGTGGCCAATAAAATCCAACAAATTCCTATCACAGTATCACAGATGAAACCATATTTGTTCAAGGTCAGAAAGTAGAGACACTTTCCAAGATAATAGTATCCAATGTTCCTATGATACAAAGGAAGTAGAAAATACAGAAGAGAAAAAGAGAGAGAGAAAGAAGAAAGCCACTGGGCATTATAGTTGGGAGGTCATTCATGCCCTGGAATTTTTTATAAATTTCATTTGCATCTATACTCAGAGCATATAAATGCGTATTCAAAATACATGATATGTAAATATGCAGCTGCAATTTTTGCTATACAAATTTACACTTTAAGAATTTGTAATATCATTTACTGAAGACTATTAACTCTTTCCAGTCAATGTGAAACCAGAAAAAATCTAATTTCTTTATTTGTGACTAGATGTAAGATTTGAATAAGAATAGTAATATCTAGATAGGACCATGAAGATTTTTGCAAAACTGTAATCTATCTTTAGATATTCTGTTCTATATATAAAGTGCCCAGGAAAATTAAAATAATCCCCCAAACAGACTCCACAATCTCTCTTAACATTCACATAGCCATTGTAGTAGAGTTAAAGCATCCTTTATGGTTATAAATTTGAATCTTAAGGGACACAGCGAAGGTTTGTTAATGCTTCCTAATTTGAATAGAAAGTAAAGGCAGTGGCGAGCAAGAACTCACAAATATGTTCGGGAAAGTTCTAGCATGAAACATCTCAGCAATTGCCAATATTTAAAGGTTATGTCCATCATGTTGGGAAGTGGCGTAGAGTTTTTACCCTTTTCAAATAATTGGGCATCATACTGATGGTTAAAATTGTGCATGTCAGTGATTCCTGCACTGATGTAGGGAAATTGACAGACACTGTTTAAAAGGAAGCAAAGTTTTTAAGCATCAACATGCCATGCTGGGAATAATTATACAACTGTTTCATTACCCTCAGCACTGTACCATATATTATAATCTAGTGATTCTTCCAGAGTTCTTTTGTTTGTTTTGCATAGTGTAGCAGTTCTGGGAAATATATGTTTGTAAAGTGGTTGATTCTAATACACTTTACAAATAAAGCCTCAAAGCTTAGTAATACTGATAAACATTGTCCCTACTGCCAAGGGTACATTTAGATACAACCCTCACTCTATATTCATTAGGTTTAGTATCATCAACATGAAATTATAGGCTAATAGGACTAGAAAGGACTCCAAGAGGTCAACCAGTGTTTGCTGCAACCATCAGGTAAGCTTGCACTCAAGACATCCATCCTCATGAGAATCAACATCAATGAATTCTTCAGTGTGTGTGTGTGTGTGCATGCACAAGGGAGCAACTGGCTCAAGAACTCTTCAAGAATATCTGCTCAAGTACCTTTTTATTATTTACATAGAATTTCATATTTGCAGAGGATTTCGAATACTTATTAATCCTCAGAGCATTAGTGAAGGAAAGTGCAGTCCCAGTTATTTTTCCACACATGAAGGGACAAGTAAGAGGCTTGAAGAGGGCCACAAAATGGTGACTGAATAAGGATTAGAATCTAGAGTTCTTGACCCTGAATTCTTTTCAAATGCCCCATTGAAAAAAAAAAAAAAAAGCTGGCCTTTCACTTGGTATTATCTTCCTCTACTAGGTTCTGCCAAATCTAGTAAGACCAGACAGAGAGACTGGGCAAAAGGGAACTGAAAGAGACTTCTCACATCTAAGGCTCATGTCTACCAAGTGATTTGACTTCTAGCGATCCATATCATCAGAGTGGCTGGCACCACTTTGCACCACTATTAGTCTAGTTTGCTCCGGGCTCTGGGGAAAGGAAGACTGGCAGGGGGTTATGGAGGGTGCCAAGTCTCCTCCCATGAGATGACAGGAGTATATATGCAAGCACATATTTGGCAGACGGAAACTAGGAAAAGGCAATACGTCCATAGTTTAAAAAAGAAAGTATTGTAAGAAATAAAAGACCTTTCTGACTTTTGTCATCAATGTTAACCAATACTGCAGGCCAGTTGTAGTTATTGAGTCTACACAGGTGCAATGTAAGGCTGGGATGTTATTCCACATTGCAGTAATTACAACCAGGCAAACCAGTTGGAATGAGAACCGGATGCTTCTTGTTCTTAAAACTTGTTTCAGATGTCCCTTTGGAACTGACAAATTGCTCAGGTGAAAGTCATCCCCTGCCAGTTTTCTGCAATTTTCTCAGCTTCACACAAGTTTTCATTTTCTTGTTTCTTGTCATGAACAAAGAAAAAAGAGCCACCTAATACATCTGGGATGGCATTTGCCATTTGGCTGCAAAGTAAAAGTGCTGGACAAGTCAGGAGAGGGTTGTCTTTTGCAAGAGGAGTTTGGAATTTGTCAGCTGCTTTGCAACTATTTGACAAATAACAGCAATGGGGTGATTTCTACTCTAAACAGGAAGTACTTTTGTTCCATGGGTGATGATAGCTAGGCAGTGATGATTTAAAACTCTGTGCCAACTGTGCATACTTACCCAGGAGGTAGCCAACACAGGTGTGAGAACACAGGGGCAAGAATTAAAAACTTATGGTTACAAATTAGAAATCTTAGCCTGAGAAGATAAGTCAAGTAATCTCAACATGGGTAAGCAAATGATCTCCGAAATTTGACAGATAATTCATTGCTCTGTTGTGAGACAGCCATTTTCTACCTTTGTAAGTGAACTTAATATATTTGTAAATATGCCTAACTGTGAAAAGAAAGATGAAATATGGGTGGGTAGTGGCCCATCCATCAAGTTGTGATACATTGATGTGTATGACCCTCAGTCATTTGAATCTGGGCACTGAACAACCATAACAACAGATGCTCAGCCTATGATCCGTTCCCCTGGTAGTCAGACCAAAGGGAAGACTGGCCTATCTACCCCAAATGCCCAAGACAATTGTCTGTGTAATAAAACAAATGTTAAATCACTAGAGAATCCTTTGTTTGAGGGGCATGTATTGGATAGAAATACATTTGGTATAAGTAACAGAAAACCTAGGAGTGGCTGAATCAAATAGTGGTTTGTTCTCTTCCTGTACAAGAAATCTGGTCTGGGCAGAGGTCTGGGCTGGGATCATCCTCTGGGTAGATGAGACACATGGAAAATTGACAGAGAGAGACAGGAAGTCCTGGCAATGTATTTCTGGCTGGCAATGAAAAGACTTTGGTCATCATCAAAACAGATACTACAGTGTAATTTTTACTGCTTTGTGATCACTAAATGGCTGCTGCACCTTCATCTGTCAAGTCCATATGAAAATAAGGACGATAGGGAGAGAGGGAGCCATGTCTGATTTTTTATCTAGGAGTGCCTTCTCAAAGTCTCCCAGCAGATTTGTGTTTCTGTATCATCGAGCCTTCTTCATGTGCCACTTAAAGCAGATGAGGCTGAAAAAGTGACTATTGTGTTTTACTATTATCTACAGTAGAGTCAGGTGAGGAAGGGAGTGGGAATACATTTTGGAGTTAACTACTCAACAAACATCTTACCTAAAGGGCAAAAATATTTTTAGAAATTTCTTCATACATTCATTCAACCAATATTTCTGTGCTCACCATTTGTACCAGTTATAAATAGTTTCTAATAGATGTGCATTTTCTTTTTAATCTCTGGTTGCTTCACTCTATTTTCTTTGAATGGTAATCATGCCCTACCTGACATTAGAACTAGAACTTAAGGCTAGATCCTAAATTCTCTTCTCACTCTAGATTATCTTCCTAGGTACTTCATCCAGTCAAAAAGCTTTCACTTACCAGTCATAACCAGAGACTGCAAATGTACATTTCTTGACTGTGCCCCATCATCTTTGGGCTTCAGACTTAGGAATCAAGCTGCTGGTTTGACATCACCATTAGTAGTATATCTCAAAGAAACTCAAATTTAACATTTTTAAAAATGAACACTGATCTTCCCTGTTACCTTTCCCAGCCCTATCCTCTTTCAATGTTAACCGATTGGTTGACTTAAGATCATCATGCATCAGTTGAATAATAATTCCTGCTCCCTCCCATACCCAGTACATTGTCTCCATATATAATATGGAGATTACTTACTACAATTACTTTTCTCCATCTTTACAGCTATACTCTTGTTTAAGTTATCTTGCTCAGAATAATCTTCTTTCCATGCCCATTCTTGTCCCCTGAAATACATTCTCTACATATTTCCTAAATGAACCCAAATCTCACACCCATTCTTAACCTTCTGGTTTGGAAAGAATAAGACCCAATTCTTAACTTGGCTTAAAGATTCCATGTGGTCTGGCTACTGCTTTACTCTCTAGGCACACCTTGCATTACTCTTTCCTTTCCCTTCTGAACTCCATGCCATTCATACCCTTTTCTTTTTTACCTCAGGATGCTACATGGATGGTTCTTTCTTCCTGGACTACTATTATTTTCACCCTCCTTGGTGTACACTAATTTTTTTTTCATTCTTCAGATCTCATCACAGACATTTCTTCTTCAGGAATGTCTTCCTGGACCACCCTTCCAGACTATGTCAAATATATCTGTCATACCATCTCATGGCACCTTCCTTTAAACAGTATCCCAAAATTGTCATTTTAAGTTGACTTCTGCAATTATTTGGTGACTATCTTCCATAATGGTGAGTTCCATAGCACAGGGACCATGTTCTTTTTTCCATTGTACCCTAGTTGGTTAGCTTAGTGACTGGCACTTACTAGACAGCTAATAATTTCATTGAAATAAGTGATGGGATGGGAAGGAGCAGTGATTGGTCAAAGCATTCTTTTCTCAGATGGTTTCCATTTGCCATTCATTTGCCTTGAACCTGCTAAGCAGGCACTCTACCACTTCAGCCACACCCCCAGACCTTTTGTTTTAATTGATTTTTGAAAAGGATCTCATGTTTTTGCCTAGGATGGCCTGGACTATGATCCTCCTACTTATCCTTCCCACACAGATGGAATAACAGGTGCACACCACCATGCCCAGCCTTTATTGGTTGAGATGGGATCTCACAAACTTTTTACCCAGGATGGCCTCAAACTGCAATACTCCCAATCTCTGTCTCCTGAGTAAACAAACATTTATTAAGCACTTACTATATAAAAGGGCCATGCGTTGGCAATGGAGAGGTAAATGACAAAATGTCCTGCCCCTAAGGACTTTGTGCTCAGGTTGGGAAGACAAGCATATCAACCCATGACTACGAATGAAGATAACATGTTTCTGTTCACTCTAACCACCTGACAGCAAAGTCCTTCTACCAACAAACCAAACCACATTCCAGACATTTGTTAGCTTTGCTTTGTGTCAACTCCCATTGTCTCGTTTCGCAGGTTCAGCTTACACGTTCACAGATTTCAGCAATTTTATGTTATTCCCTCCCAATGGCATGTATCAAGAAGCTCTGTTCTCATAAAACAAGTTAGGCTTCAACCCCATTGTGGGGAGACTTGCTTCTGGGCAGGTTTCTTGCTGGCAGCTACTGTAACTGCAAAGGCCTGAGTCCTTTAGGATAGCCACTCTGACAGCCTGCCACTATGCCTAGACACTCTAGGAATACTCCCATTGAAAGAATAAAATGTACTCTGCAGTGGACATGAGTCAATTTTGGCTGTCATATAAACTCCCCCTACTTGCTGTTCCCCTTATATGTATTTTTGAGTTCCCACTATTTTTAGCCATATTAGTAGTGTGGCTCTTCATGTCCTGTTTCCCAAATTGAAGGTAGATGGGGGTGGAGGATGTGCAGAATGTATTTCCTCTTGTCCCAGGTACAGATCCCAGAACCTTCCCTCCTGAGACTAAGAATATGCATGAGGACCATTGGGATTCCATCAAAACATCCATACTGTGATGGAGGTCATGTCAGTGAGTCACCAGATCATCCCTGTTGAAATACAGGACTTGTCTTTCTAGCTTTGTGGCCCTTAAAACAGCTGATGCTCACATTTGTCAATCTTGTTTTCTTAGACTTCTACCACTATTAAACTTTATAATATTTTTCCAAGAGATTGCTTTGCAAAAAAAAAGTTTGATTAAGAAAACCAGTGTGGTTCCTACAGCTCTTAATTATTACCAGAGACTTAAGGATACACACACACACACACACACACACACACACACATTCTTAATGAAATTTACAGAGCATATGATTTGGTACAATGAAGAATTTCTCCATTTCCATTCCATATAATCATTTCACCTTATAATGGAAATCTCCAGTGTAATGGTTACATCACATTACAATTGGATGAAAAGGGTTTGACCATATTGAGTATGTTTGTTTTATGATTTCCATAGCAAACACCACAAATGTAGTGGCTTAAAATAACACAGACAGATTATCTCTGTTTCAATGGGTAAGTATCACAGGGCCAAGATCAAGGTATTGGTTAACTTCTTGAGCCTTTATGGGGAGGCCTTGGGAGAGAATCCCCTTCCAATTTCATTCAGGTGGCTGGCAGAACTCAATTCCAGATTGCACTGAGTTCCCTCTTTGCTTGCTGATCTTGGCCAGGAATTTGTTCCCAGCTTCTAGAGGCTGTCCACATTCCTGGCTGTGGTTCTCTTCTTCCATCCTCAAAGTCAGCAACAGAGGGTTGAGTCTCACATGTTGAATTTTCAGATGTCCCTGTCTGCCTCATCCTCTCTGCTTCCTGCCATTGTTCTCTGCCCTCTTCTTTTGCCTTTCTCTACACTAAAGTTTTCATGTGATTACATTGGGCCCACCCTGAATACTTATCCCATCTTAATGTCAACTTACTAGTTATACTAATTCCATCTGTCAAGTCTTTTCACAATTCTTAAATTAGTCTTTGATTGTACAGCCAGAGGCTAGAAAATTGGGAAGACATCTTTAGAATTCTGCCTACCACACTGAGCTCATTGGTCACAATTTTAACTTCCTAAGAAAATTCTGTAACCAAATGATTATAATAAAAGTCTAAACCACAGTGTATTCAGATTATACAAAGTCAAACAGAACAAAATGCTTACAGGGAAGCCCATCTTCATTAAGTATGTACAAAACATACAAAAGTAAAATATACTAAGGAGCTCTGGGCTCCATTAGTTATTTCTTATGTCACTGGACATTTTTACTTAATAACACTGATTTCATTTTATTTTCTTCAGAGAGTAGTGCTGGAACAGAAGTACTTCAATGTCCTTTATTCTTTAAAGTTTTAAAAGTATTCCTTTAAATGAGGTACAAATACCAGGTAATATGTGAATTGATTTTTAGATACTGTGCTAAATATTTTTTTGTTTAATACTTATTTATTTTTATGTGTGATTTCACAAATGATATAGTTTAGGAAGATGCTAAGTATGTGTTTCCTTGAAAGTCAAGAAACTCTCCAAGGACAGTTTACTTGGAAAGGTAGCCCAGTGAACAGAAGGAATGGTCTGAGGGATTAAAATAAGGATGGCAGGAAATAAGTACATAACTGCATGATTGAGTTGACCACAGCTAGCCCTGATAGTGTTGGATCTACAAGACCTTCTGAGGCACCTTATGACCAGTTTCAGGTTCTCTGGGGGAATGAAAGGGAAAGTATTTATCCACTGACTCCCATCATCATTAATCAACTATGGCCCTAGGTTGCATGAGCCTGAGTGTCAGCAGTTCCTGTAGGTGTTCTGAGGTCCTGTATGAGCTGTGCCTGGGCAAAGTTGTTGAGAACTACAGGGCACAGTTTACTACAGCAGTGGTTGAAATAAGAGGTGGGCCCAAGAGTAGCTGAATGATAAACAAAAGGCGTCCAACCTGCCATTGTAAGTTTACTCTAAATATATACACCTGTTTGCATAATTATATATGTAAATATATAGTATATGATTAAATAGATAATTAAGACAATATTACTATATATGTTGATCCAGGTTTTCCAAGAAGCAAAGGAAATGACCATATTAAATGTGTGAGGAGTAATGCCTGTAAGAGAAAATGGCAGGGAACAAGAGGGACTGTGAGTGCCAACTGGCTATGAAGCAAGTCTGACTCTGAGTGAAGGAGAGGAGAGAAAGAAGATCCTGTGGGCAAGTCTCAGACTGTGGGTCAGTTCTGGGGACTTTGGCAGGGCTGCCTCTGAGAGCCCTCAAGCTCAATCACAGCAGTTCTCAACTCAATCATGTATCCATACTTGGTTTCCTTCCTTGCTGTTTCATATTCCCAGCCCCGCCACTGCTGCTTGCTGGGAAGGCTTTCCAAGTACGCTCCCTACAGATCCTTTTCCTCAGCTTTCTGGGAGGTCCAAACAGCCTCTTCATCAACCATGTCATCTTTGAAATCACACGTTAAAATAAATGATCAAGCAACTGAACTGAACATTGGCAGCATGGTACTTAAGGCCAACTCACTTACCACAGGTATTTGTGCCCATTTGAAGACCATCTCCCATGAAGAAATCAATGTCTGAGAGGCGTGTTCTCATGCCCACCTCTGATTACATGTAACAAAAAATATGAAGGTGATAAATACATGACTAAAGATTTAGAAATCTGGTTTCTGCTGAGAAGCAAGATATACTACTTACATTCCTCTGAAGTCCTGGTCCTTAAAATTCTAACAATTATCAAGAATATCTTAGTGAACCAGAGGCAGGAGGAACAAATGAGTATGGGGCAGATTTCATCACAAAGCTGTCCAAGACTGAGTGAGTATATATTTCTTTTTCTTTTATTTTCCTTCTTCTTTGTACCACCTGGCATTTCCCCCTCAAATCCTTCAGTGTTTCTGCTCTTTTGCTTTCTCACTTGGTGCTTCATAGTCAGCAGAGGAGATCTTTTGAAGTAAACATGAATGAAGAAATAGTAAATGCTGTTATCTGGATAACAAGAGCATCCTTAAGGAGATAAGTGTTCTGAAGGCTTTGTTTGCCTGGAGTGGTGGGGTATGTGAGTGGGGAGTAATAGCAGGCATATTGAATTCTTATTTAATTCTGTTTATTTAATTCTTTCTCTGTTGTGATAGGTATGTGGGCATTTATTTAACATGGACAGATCCATTCTACCCATTCTCTACCTCTACTTTGCAGTTAGTGAAATGGCATCTCAGATCTGTCATTATTACGTTTAATCCCAGTTAAAATAAAACTGTAAATGCAAAATAAATCATACAGATGGCTCTAAAACAAAGACATGCAGGTGCTTTCAGGTTTTCTTTACAGGAGTTGTTGAGTTAGGAAAAATTTAAAATGATCTAGGAATTCCCCAAATGCTTCTGGTGTGTGAATATATTGTGAATAACATGCATCTATTAATGCACCAGTTGGACCTATATTGAGAAGGATAGAAAATGGGTTTCAGCAGTCTGAGGCTTTTAAGGAAGAGCAAAGGAGGTTCAGTTTAGTTCACTTTTGGATGCCATCCCAGAGCTATCACTCTTTTTGCTCTTTCCGGTGTGTTAGGAGGACATGCAAAAGAAGTAACTAGGTACATTTTTAATCCCTTTCCTGTCACACCAAGTAAATAACTCATCATGAAACACTCAGGGGAGGACTTCAAACTTCAGTAGAATATGGAGAAATGTGAAGATGTTCAGGTGTGAATATTAATACACAGAGCTATGGAACATGGTTTAATGAGTTGTGGTTCCATAACACAGATAGCATTTAATGTAAGTTTTATCCTCATGCTTGATTATCTCTTAAATTGTGAAGAAGGGCTGGGATGTAGCTCAGTGGTAGAGCGCTAGACAATTAAGCACCTACTGAGGAGCAAACATTACACCAAATTCGCCTTTCCCCCTCTCCAAAGGACCTTCAGCTTTCAGCAAAGGCCAGGATTATAGATACATCATCCACATCCCTTCAGGATAGCAGGACTCTTATTTTCCATTTTGGAGTGGGAAATGTCCTAGAAAGGTAAAGATGTTTTTCCAAGGTTACCCTATAGGGCTAGTCAAGAATTATAGACCATGAGTAGGGCTCGAGCCTCCTGTCTTTTATTTCAACGTCTCAGCCTCTCCCTTGGACATTACTTATGTATGGAACTTGCATCCATACAGAGATTTCTCAAAGACCTGTATTTAAGGGTACTTAGTTGTAGCCTAGCTATTCAAATACCCTCACTACAGCTACTGCAGCAGAGAATGAAAACAAGGGGAGAATTTAATGCCTACTGAAAGCTGACTCAGAGCATGTAAAGGTGAAAGTGTGTGGTCGGAAGGCTTAGCTGCCTGTTGAGTTCTTTTATTCAATAACTCAAGTAGCCTGTTGTGAGCTGCTTTCGTACTATTAACACATCTGGAGCTGGTGGTTATACATTGGGGACTTTTTGAATGTAAAAGTAGCTTTGTAGGCAAACTTGTGTTAGGAAGAAATACTTCTGAAGAACAAAGGCTAACTTTATAGAGTACACCCCTCTTTCCTACACTCAATTCCATTGGGCTTTTGATGGAGCGGATGTTAAACCTCTATACTTATGTGAAGTAATAAAACGTGTCCTTCTGTTCTGGATTGTGTTTACTTTCAAAGCAGCCCTTTGAATCTCTGAGCAGATCCAAAAATCAAACAAACTAACATGACAGTTGACAGTGTAAAGACTTTACTGTTTCTCTCTCTGCTCCCAGACCTATTTCCCAGCCTCCCCAAAACCCCTGAGACTGACCTCTGAGGACAGCACTAGTGGGCAATCTTGCCATTTGGTTATTGGTTGGATTTGGCCAGTGGAAGTCGTAGCAGGAGTCAGATAGTACGAAGAGAAGGAGATCAGGTATTGATTCTGTGTCTCTGACTTCATTGTTATTACCACTTCCTCTCTAGATTTCTGGAAGTAAATTCCAGAGTAAGAGTGCATGGTGCTGACGGTACAGTTGGGAGATTCTGAATTCCTATATTGGAGGCTTGGTTGCTAGTCAACCATCATCTCTTCTAAAGTTACTTATGGTTCCAGCAACTGTATCGAAGGGGCTACAGCTAAAATCAAGAGAGAAGTCTAAGTTCAAAGAAAGCAGAATCAAAATGGACCAGGAGCGATAAAGTGAAAGAATAAGGTGACAGGCGTCCTCATTTGCCTTATTGTTAGTCTGTGCCTGGTGCATTGCTGGAGTATTCGGAATTAAAGGTGGGAGATACCATGTCTTAAAAGCACAATCCACCCTTTGTTCTCTTCTACATGGATTCTCCTTTCTCAATCTTGCAAGGGTGAGTGAGAGTCACAGGCAAGGATGTTACTGAACCAAAATGCAGTTTTTTTCAAGAAGATGCAAAAGGGATTGGAGGTCAGTTCACAAAGGATAGATGCTTTCTCTGGAATTTACTTCTAGAAATATGGACAAGTAAAGGATTAAAAGACACTATAAAACACACATATGAGAAAGTACTCAGGACATAAAGTAGTAGCTAAGACACTATTGGCCTCTAGCCAAGCAGCAGGGGTCCTCCAGTCACCAAGGTTACATGCTGAGGTTCAGTTGGTTATGGCAGAAGGTTGTGGTAGAGGGCTCCTGCCTGAAGAGAAGGTGGCCCTGGAAACAGACACTGCAAAGTATCATTGCAATAACATAACCACTTAATGAGATTTGTAATGTCCACAGTCAGTCTCTGAAAAGTCCTGTCATATCCAAGTGACTAAAACATGCCATAAAAACCCTAGGAGTTAAATCATTTCCTTAGCCAGGACTGGGTTTGGGTTTGCCAGAGACAACACTCTAAATACTGAATCTTGGTTGTCATTTCCATCCTGCCAATGTCTGGAATTTCTCTCAGCTGTCTTACTCCATGAAAGAAAATTTTTCCCTGGGGCCATCCAATGGGGTTATAGTATGTTGATACTAAAACACACCATCTTCATTCATCTCCTGTCAACCTTTTGGAAAGTCCAAAGCACGTTAAGATTGTCGCCTCATTAATGTTCCTCTATGAAGCCCACGAAGCAGCACACACCTGCCTGAGAGGTGGAAGTCATGACTGAATAGCACATGCCACTGACACAGAGTAATTCACTGATCCCCAGCCTGACCTTGCTTAGCTGCTGAGATCTGATGGTTTCAGAGCAGAAGGTGACAAAGCTGTGCACTTAATTAAAGGAATGGTTTTGTTCAACCCATGCTGATCCTTTCCCCTTCACCCAGTAATGCACACACATGTCAAGAAAATCACATTGAGGATGAGACTATGACCTAGTGATTTCATTCTGGATGTGACATTATCTCATTTCATCAGCCTGGGAAGGTCAATGTCATTATCAGCTTTGGGAAAAATTTGACCAATGACAGAGCATAACTGAGCCCAGAATTTTCACTTTCTGGTTGTTCTCCAAGTTGAGGGGTCCCCAGCCACCTGTATGAGGGAATCCAAACACAGAACATTCCCCCAATCTCTAATAAACAGTTTGCTGGCAGCGGAGCCTCCTTGACTCCTTCTCTCCACAGGTTAGTAGAATCCACATGTGTCCTAGAAGTAAGACATAGACATACAGGGAATGGGAAATATTACATGAAGTCTTCTCATCCTAACATATGCTTTTTTCTCCCCCACACCCCCAAGCAAGGAAAGGATTTCTGCCTTCTTCACAAAAAGGTGGAGATTTCAACCTCTTGCACCTTTATTCAATACTAAAAGGATTTGGCTACTGAACAGCCTTTAGAGCATGTTCCTCTCAGCTTTCTGTTCCAATCTGCTTTTGGTCACTTTCATTCATCTGCTCATGGCTGGCTGCCTGGATTAATTTTCTGAACTGAATACATTTCCTTGCATTACCAACATATGTGACAAATAACTAATCTGACTCATCAAAATGCATTAGAATGCAGTGTTCCAGTTGCTGAAGGACATTTGAAATTCAGCAAGTTGTCTTCTTACTCTACTGCCAGAGATAGTAAAAAATTATGAAGCAGTAGAGTTCATGCTAGAGCCCATTGTGTGCCTAGAATTTGCATCAGTGTCTTTGTTGTAGCTGTTCCAGCAATCTAAGAAAATTTGGACCCACCTCTGTTTGTTTTGTACCTCTTAACATACTTTGCAAATTAAAATTTGAAATGGAACTGAAATAATTTCTGAGAAGCCTAGTATTGCTCAGACTGTAAATCATCTAGAACAGCAGAAAGTGGATATGTTAAATATACCTAATACTGTTTAAAGTACCCTAAATACATCATTCCTTTTCTAGTACTATTTCCATATTATACATTCCACCACAGGCCTTCTAAATCAGAGGTAGTTGGGCTATATAAGTAATAAGACTAAATGAGATGCAAAAAAAAAAAAAAAATCTTGCAAAGAATGTGGTGTAATTGCTGGTGTTTAATCAGGTGTAATGGGCAGCTATCAAAAATCTCCCCATATAGACAAGGAGTCACTTGAAAGCAGATTTACACAGGGTCCCTGAAAGAAAAATGAGGTGATTTTTTATAACTGTATTTTAAATTACACATTAAAAACTGTCCTACCATAAAGAACTGTTGCAGACTTAGAGTCACAAGAACATTAAAACATGATTCCTACACATAGACAAATGCATTAAAACTTGCTTTTTAAAGCCAATATATTAGTGAATGGCTTGTAATTATTCTGGCATAGTTTTTCATGGTTTGTTTTGATTTTTTTTTCTTGTGGTTTTTATCTTGTTTCTTCTTGGGTGTCTCATGTACCTCCTTCTTTACCATTATACGCTTGGGGGTCTTGTGAGGGAGGAGGAGAAGCCTGGATTAAGAGCCTGCTGAGAACTCAGGAGCTGCAAAAGCAAACATTGTTTTCCCACTGATGCTCCTCCTAAACTTGGATGACCTATCTTTTTTTCTCTCCTTTTATTTACTTATAAAGGGAAGATTGTGTATGATTTTCCTCTAAGAATGATTGTGAAGGAAAAAGTATGTCTTATAAAAATACTGTAGAGCCCTTTTCCAACAGAACTCATGAAAATGACACAGACATTCAGCTGGTTACACAGGGAGGCTGTAGGTGTTCATTATCACATCATAAAAGCTTGTTGTTGGTGCCTCTCAAATGTTGTTGGGGAGAAATGTTCTGGCACAAGCAGGCATTGTGTGCCTGCAGCATTTGGTCAGCTCAGCCCAGGGAATATAGGAGGGTATGCCCCTGTGGGGTGTCAACACGTGTGGTCTGCGTTCTGGCTGCCTACATTCAAATCCTCCATGCACCACCTTTTAACTTTGTGCCATCTATTTAGCCTTGGTGATGCTTATTTAACATTTCTAAGCCTCAGTTTCCATGTCTTCAAGGGTGATTATAAAGAATAAAATTCAGAATGCCTCTTAACCACTCAGCCTAGTGCCTAGCAAATAGCAAACACTTATGCATGTTATTATTGACAAGAAAGATATGCTAAGCATTTGGGGGTGTTCAGGAAGATAGGAAAAAATAGAAAAATTTAAAAAATTATCCCCTCCCCCTCAGGAACTTGCAATCTGATTGGAGAAAAAGCATACATAATCCAATACATAGAAATCATTATAGGATTTGTGAGGGTAGAAATTAATTCTTGATTAAACTTCTGGAGTTATCTTATTCAGGAACTTGAGAGGATGGGAACATTAGTCACAATATGGACAGACTAAAATTGGATTTGGATTAGCCAGGACTAATGGCAAGTTAGGTCAAATTTTCTATTGCATGGGGTCAGGTTTTAGAGCTTCTTAAAAGGAAAAGGTCCTTTTAGAGAAAATTCATTTAACACTATGCCAATTTTTGTGCTTTCCATGAGCAAACTATCTTTAATGTATCCTATGTTTGAATCTTTAGAATAATTTTTTTCTCCACAATTAGTTATGCCTTTTAGAAGAGGAGGGAGCATCAACTACTGGAAATGGCTTTCAGTCCATTTGCAAACTGCTTGAGAGCTGATCATATTTTACCTTCGCAGTATGTCTACATGGGCCTGGGACAGTTTGAGTTGGGACTCAATACGTTTTAATGCAGTTGAATCAAACTGGATCTCGTAATTTGAAGAATTCTGCTGTTGCTTAGAGGGTGCGTTTTAAATTTTTATTTTATTTTTGAATTAGCATACATTAATAATGAGAGGATTTCATTGTGATAATTCCATATGTGTATAGCGTACTTTGAACAAGCTCATACAAAGAGTCGAGCAGATGGGTATTATCTCTTCAATCTCTCATCAGCTTCATGCTTGGTATGGGGTCACTTGAGGAATCAAAGTCACTGATTAGATTTGAAAACATCTTCTCATGACCCACATCTCCCCAAGCTACGCTGAGGTCCTCACAAAGGGTTCTCATCTGTGGGAGATACATAATGGGAGAGTTGAGGTTTATCAGAATGTTTGAAGGCCATTGAGTTTTAAAAGTTCTCAGGTGATTCTCCACTATCTCTTCACTCCCAGCCCCCAACACACACCAACTGGAAACATTTGATGTAAAATCTTACCATTATCTTGAGTCCAAAAGTTGACTTCTTTGTCAAAATCCCTGTCCTTATGCAACTAGAAACAACAAGACCATCTTTGATCCTGTGGAGAGAGCACATCTCCATCTAAAATCCCTACTGTACCCAAAACACTTGGCTAAAAAAATGAAAACTGAATTCTGAAGAAATGGAAGATGGACTAGACAACAATATGCAAGTTAGAATTAATGTGCCACACTTGAGGCGTGCTTCAGAAATGGCTTGGGATTATGAGATACAGAAATGCTAACATGAATAGAATATAGAGAAGGCCAAGTATTGGATTTTATTTTATTTTTTTTATGTTCATTTTTTTTCTTTTATTATTCATACGTGCATACAAGGCTTGGGTCATTTCTCCCCCCTGCCCCCACCCCCTCCCTTACCACCCACTCCGCCCCCTCTCTCTCCCCCCCACCTCCTCAATACCCAGCAGAAACTATTTTGCCCTTATTTCTAATTTTGTTGTAGAGAGAGTATAAGCAATAATAGGAAGGAACAAGGGTTTTTGCTGGTTGAGATAAGGATAGCTATACAGGGCATTGACTCACATTGATTTCCTGTGCGTGTGTATTACCTTCTAGGTTAATTCTTTTTGATCTAACCTTTTCTCTAGTACCTGTTCCCCTTTTCCTATTGGCCTCAGTTGCTTTTAAGGTATCTGCTTTAGTTTCTCTGCGTTAAGGGCAACAAATGCTAGCTAGTTTTTTAGGTGTCTTACCTATCCTCACCCCTCCCTTGTGTGCTCTCGCTTTTATCATGTGCTCAAAGTCCAACCCCATTGTTGTGTTTGCCCTTGATCTAATGTCCACATATGAGGGAGAACATACGATTTTTGGTCTTTTGGGCCAGGCTAACCTCACTCAGAATGATGTTCTCCAATTCCATCCATTTACCAGCGAATGATAACATTTCGTTCTTCTTCATGGCTGCATAAAATTCCATTGTGTATAGATACCACATTTTCTTAATCCATTTGTCAGTGGTGGGGCATCTTGACTGTTTCCATAACTTGGCTATTGTGAATAGTGCTGTAATAAACATGGGTGTGCAGGTGCCTCTGGAGTAACCTGTGTCACAGGCTTTTGGGTATATCCCCAAGAGTGGTATTGCTGGATCAAATGGTAGATCAATGTCTAGCTTTTTAAGTAGCCTCCAAATTTTTTTCCAGAGTGGTTGTACTAGTTTACATTCCCACCAACAGTGTAAGAGGGTTCCTTTTTCCCCGAATCCTTGCCAACACCTGTTGTTAGTGGTGTTGCTGACGATGGCTATTCTAACAGGGGTGAGGTGGAATCAGTGTGGTTTTAATTTGCATTTCCTTTATTGCTAGAGATGGTGAGCATTTTTTCATGTGTTTTTTGGCCATTTGAGTTTCTTCTTTTGAGAAAGTTCCGTTTAGTTCACTTGCCCATTTCTTTATTGGTTCATTAGTTTTGGGAGAATTTAGTTTTTTAAGTTCCCTATATATTCTGGTTATCAGTCCTTTGTCTGATGTATAGTTGGCAAATATTTTCTCCCACTCTGGGGTGTTCTCTTCAGTTTAGAGACCATTTCTTTTGATGAACAGAAGCTTTTTAGTTTTATGAGGTCCCATTTATCTATGCTATCTCTTAGTTGCTGTGCTGCTGGGGTTTTGTTGAGAAAGTTCTTACCTATACCTACTAATTCCAGAGTATTTCCTACTCTTTCCTGTATCAACTTTAGAGTTTGAGGTCTGATATTAAGATCCTTGATCCATTTTGAGTTAAACTTGGTATAGGGTGATATACATGGATCTAGTTTCAGTTTTTTGCAGACTGTTAACCAGTTTTCCCAGCAGTTTTTGTTGAAGAGGCTGCTATTTCTCCATCGTATATTTTTAGCACCTTTGTCAAAGACAAGTTGGTTATAGTTTTGTGGCTTCATATCTGGGTCCTCTATTCTGTTCCACTGGTCTTCATGTCTGTTTTTGTGCCAGTACCATGCTGTTTTTATCGTTATTGCTTTGTAATATAGTTTGAAGTCAGGTATTGTGATACCTCCTGCATTGTTCTTTTGACTGAGTATTGCCTTGGCTATTTGTGGCCTCTTGTGTTTCCATATAAATTTAACAGTAGATTTTTCAATCTCTTTAATGAATGTCATTGGAATTTTGATGGGAATTGCATTAAACATGTAGATTACTTTGGGGAGTATCGACATTTTTACTATGTTGATTCTACCAATCCATGAGCATGGGAGATCTCTCCACTTTCTATAGTCTTCCTCAATCTCTTTCTTCAGAAGTGTATAGTTTTCCTTGTAGAGGTCTTTCACATCTTTTGTTAGGTTTACACTTAGGTATTTGATTTTGTTTGAGGCTATTGTAAATGGAATTGTTTTCATACATTCTTTTTCAGTTTGCTCATTGTTAGTGTATAGAAATGCTAATGATTTTTCTATGTTGATTTTATATCCTGCTACCTTGCTGTAGCTATTGATGATGTCTAGAAGCTTCTGAGTAGAGTTTTTTGGGTCTTTAAGGTATAGGATCATGTCATCTGCAAATAGGCATATTTTGACAGTTTCTTTACCTATTTGTATTCCTTTTATTCCTTCTTCTTGCCTAATTGCTCTGGCTAGGAATTCCAGTATTATGTTGAATAGGAGTGGAGATAGTGGGCATCCTTGTCTGGTTCCTGATTTTAGAGGGAATGGTTTCAGTTTTTCTCCGTTAAGTATAATGCTGGCTGTAGGTTTGTCATATATAGCTTTTATAATGTTGAGGTACTTTCCTTCTATTCCTAGTTTTCTTAGAGCTTTTATCATGAAATGGTGTTGGATCTTATCAAAGGCTTTTTCTGCATCTATTGAGATGATCAAGTGGTTTTTATCTTTGCTTCTGTTAATGTGGTTTATTATGTTCATTGATTTTCGTATGTTGAACCACCCCTGCATCCCTGGGATGAAGCCTACTTGGTCGTGGTGAATAATCTTTTTGATGTGTTGTTGAATTTGGTTTGCCATTATTTTGTTGAGGATTTTTGTGTCAATGTTCATTAAGGAGATTGGCTTATAGTTCTCCTTTTTGGAAGTGTCTTTGTCTGGTTTTGGGATAAGTGTAATACTAGCTTCATAAAATATGTTTGGCTCTTTCCTTCCCTTTCTATTTCGTGGAACAGTTTAAGGAGAGTTGGTATCAGTTCTTCTTTAAAGGTATGATAGACTTCAGCAGAGAATCCATCAGGTCCTGCACTTTTCTTTTTGGGGAGACTCTTGATTGCTGCTTCAATTTCATTTTGTGTTGTAGGTCTATTCAGGTGATTAATTTCCTCTTGGTTGAGTTTTGGATGATCATATGTATCTAGAAATCTGTCCATTTCTTTTAGATTTTCAAATTTATTTGAATATAGGTTCTCAAAGTAGTCTCTGATGATTTTCTGGACTTCCATGGTGTTTGTTGTTATCTCCCCTTTTGCATTCCTGATTCTACTAATTTGGGTTTTTTCTCTCCTCATTTTAGTCAGGTTTGCCAGGGGTCTATTGATCTTGTTTATTTTTTCAAAGAACCAACTTTTTGTTTCATTAATTCTTTGTATGGTTTTTTTGGTTTCTATTTCATTGATTTCAGCTCTTATTTTTATTATTTCTCTCCTTCTATTTGTTTTGGGATTTGCTTGTTCTTGTTTTTCTAGGAGTTTGAGATGTATCATTAGGTCATTGATTTGGGATCTTTCAGTCTTTTTAATATAGGCACTCATGGCTATAAACTTTCCTCTCAGGACTGCCTTAGCTGTGTCCCATAGGTTTCAGTAGGTTGTGTTTTCATTTTCATTGACTTCCAGGAACTTTTTAATTTCCTCTTTTATTTCGTCAATGATCCATTATTCATTAAATAATGAGTTATTTAGTTTCTAGCTGTTTGCATGTTTTTTGTCTTTACTTTTGTTGTTAAGTTCTACTTTTACTGCATTGTGATCAGATAGTATGCACGGTATAATTTCTATTTTCTTATATTTGGTGAGACTTGCTTTGTGCCCTAGGATATGATCTATTTTGTAGAAGGTTCCATGGGCTGCTGAGAAGAATGTATATTGTGTAGAGGTTGGATGAAATGTTCTGTAGACATCAACTAGGTCCATTTGATCTATTGCATATTTTAGATCTTGGATTTCATCATTGAGTTTTTGTTTGGATGACCTATCTATTGATGATAATGGAGTGTTAAAGTCTCCCACAACCACTGTGTTGGCGTTTATATATGCTTTTAGGTCTTTCAGGGTATGTTTGATGAAATAAGTTGCGTTGACATTGGGTGCATACAGGTTGATGATTATTATTTCCCTTTGGTCTATTTCCCCTTTTATTAGTATGGAATGTCCTTCTTTATCTCGTTTGATCAATGTAGGTTTGAAGTCTACTTTGTCAGAGATAAGTATTGCTACTCCTGCCTGTTTTCGGGGGCCATTGGCTTGGTAAATCTTCTTCCAGCCTTTCATCCTTAGCCTATGCTTATTTCTGTCAGTGAGATGAGTCTCCTATAAGCAACAAATTGTTGGATCTTCCTTTTTAACCCATTTCGTCAAGTGGTGCCTTTTGATGGGTGAATTAAGTCCGTTAACATTAATTGTTAGTACTGTGATAGTTATGTGGTGATTCCTGTCATTTAGTTGTCTTAGTTGTTTGAAGGTTTGATTGTGTGTACCTACGTTGACATTACTCTCTCCTGTCTTGCTTTTTCTTTTCCTGTGGTTTGGTGCTGCCTGTCTTTTCATGGTTAAGTTGGGTTTCATTTTCTGTGTGCAGAATCCCTTGAAGAATCCTTTGCAGTGGTGGCTTTGTGGTCACATATTGTTTTAGTTTCTGCTTATCATGGAAGACTTTTATTGCTTCATCTATTTTGAATGATAGCTTTGCTGGGTAGAGTACCCTGGGGTTGAAGTTATTTTCATTCAGTTTCTGGAAGATCTCACCCCACGCTCTTCTTGCTTTTAATGTTTCTGTTGAGAAGTCTGCTGTGATTTTGATGGGTTTACCTTTGTATGTTACTTGTTTTTTCTCTCTTACAGCCTTCAACATTCTTTCCTTAGTTTCTGAACTTGTTGTTTTAATGATGATATGTCATGGGGTAGTTCTATTTTGATCTGGTCTGTTTGGTGTTCTGGAGTCCTCTTGCATCTGTATGGGTATATCTTTCTCTAGATTTGGGAAATTTTCTGTTATTATTTTGTTAAATACATTACGCATTCCCTTCGCTTGTACCTCTTCTCCTTCTTCGATGCCCATGATTCTCAAGTTTGGTCTTTTGATGGAGTCGATGAGTTCTTGCATTTTCTTTTCACAGGTCTTGAGTTGTTTAATTAATAGTTCTTCGGTTTTTCCTTTAATTACCATTTCATCTTCAA